>NC_081185.1:8597248-8908153 GCF_029867415.1 Vicia villosa
AAAATTTGGTCTTTTTGAAGATTTTTCGTGTCCTATACTACATAAGAGTCATGAAGTTTGTTAAACTTGCATACATTGGAATTTTTAAAGATTTTTGTGTGCTATACTACATTAAAGTCACGAAGTTCGTTAAACTTGCAAACTTTGGAATTTTGCATGATTTTCGTGTTGTATACTACATAAAATACACGAAGTTCGTTAAACTTGCAATCTTTGGTATTTTGGAAGATTTTCATGTGCTATACTACATAAATACACGAAATACGATAAACTTGCATACATTGATATTTTGGAAGATTTTCGTGTGTTATATACTACATAAATGTCACGAAGTTTGTTAAACTTACAAAGATTGGTCTTTTTGAAGATTTGGGTGTGCTATACTACATAATAGGCATGGAGTTCGTTAACTTTAAAAACTTGATATTTTGAAAGATTTTTTTGTGTTATACTACATAAAAGCCAAGAAGTCCGATAAACATGCATACATTGGTATTTTGGAAGATTTTTGTTTGCTATGATAAATAAAAGTCACAGAGTTATTTAAACTTGCACAATTGGGCCTTTTTGAAGATTTTCTATGCTATACTACATAAAAGTCACGAAGTTGGTTAAAATTGGAAAGTTTGGTTTTTTGAAGATTATCGTGTGCTATATACTACATAAAAATCACAAAGTTCGATAAACTTGCAATCTTTGGTATTTTGGAAGATTTTCATGTGCTATACTACAAAAAATACCCGAAGTTTTATAAACTTGCATACATTGGTATTTTGAAGGATTTTCGTATACTATACTACACAGAAGTCACGAAGTTCGTTAAACTTGCAAAGTTTGTTCTTTTTTGAAGATTTTTTGTGTGCTATACTACATAAAATTCACAAAGTTTGTTAAATTTGCAAACTTTGATACTTTAGAAGATTTTTATGTGCTACAATACATAAAATACATGAAGTTCGTTAAACTTTCAAACATTGTTATTTTGGACGAATTTCGTGTGTTATACTAAATAAAAGTCACGAAGTTAGTTTAACTTGTAAAATTTGGTCTTTTTGAAGATTTTTCGTGTGCTTATACTACATAAAAGTTACGAAATTTGTTAAACTTGCATACGTTGATATTTTTGAAGATTTTCAGGTGCTATAAAATATAAAAGTCACAAAGTTCGTTAAACTTGCAAACTTTGGAATTTTGGAAGATTTTCGTGTGGTATACTACATAAAATACATGAAGTTAGGGAAACTTTTATACATTGGTATTTTGGAATATTTCTGTGTGTTATACTACATAAAATTCCCAAAGTTCGTTAAAGTTGCAAACTATAGTATTTTGGAAGATTTTCATGTGCTATACTACAAAAATACACAAAGTACGATAAACTTGCATACAATGGTATTTTGGAAGAATTTCGTTTACTATATTACAAAAAAGTCTTGTAGTTCATTAAACTTGTAAAGTTTGTTCTTTTTTTTGAAAAATTTTGTGTGCTATACTACATAAAATTCACAAAGTTGATTAACTTGAAAACTATGATATTTTTGAAGATTTTCTTGAGCTATGTATTACATAAAAGTCACGAAGTTCTTTAAACTTTTATACATTTGTGTTTTAGAAAATTTTGGTGTGTTATACTACTAAAAAGTCACGAAGTTATTTCAACTTGCAAATTTTGCTCTTTTTGAAGATTTTTTCGTGTGTGATACTACATAAAAGCCAATGAAGTGTGTTTAAATTGCATACTTTGGTATTTTAGAAGATTTTCGTGTGGTATACTACATAAACTTCACGAAGTTCATTAAACTTGCAAACTTTGGTATTTTGGAAGATTTTAATGTGCTAGACTACATAAAGTACACGAAGTTGTATAAACTTGTATACATTAGTATTTTGGAAGATTTTCGCGTGCTATATTACATAATAAGCCCGAAGTTCGTTAAACTTGCAAAATTTGGTCTTTTTGAATATTTTTGTGTGCTATACTACATAAAAGTAACAAAGTTCGTTAAACTTGCAAAGTTTGGTATTTTTCATGGTTTTCGTGTGCTGTATACTACATAAAATTCATGAAGTTCGATAAACTTCCAAACTTTGGTATTTCGTAAGATTTTAATGTGTTATACTACATAAAATTCACGAAGTTCGTTAAATTAGTAAAATTTGGTCTTTTTGAAGATTTTTCGTGTCCTATACTACATAAGAGTCATGAAGTTTGTTAAACTTGCATACATTGGAATTTTTAAAGATTTTTGTGTGCTATACTACATTAAAGTCACGAAGTTCGTTAAACTTGCAAACTTTGGAATTTTGCATGATTTTCGTGTTGTATACTACATAAAATACACGAAGTTCGTTAAACTTGCAATCTTTGGTATTTTGGAAGATTTTCATGTGCTATACTACATAAATACACGAAATACGATAAACTTGCATACATTGATATTTTGGAAGATTTTCGTGTGTTATATACTACATAAATGTCACGAAGTTTGTTAAACTTACAAAGATTGGTCTTTTTGAAGATTTGGGTGTGCTATACTACATAATAGGCATGGAGTTCGTTAACTTTAAAAACTTGATATTTTGAAAGATTTTTTTGTGTTATACTACATAAAAGCCAAGAAGTCCGATAAACATGCATACATTGGTATTTTGGAAGATTTTTGTTTGCTATGATAAATAAAAGTCACAGAGTTATTTAAACTTGCACAATTGGGCCTTTTTGAAGATTTTCTATGCTATACTACATAAAAGTCACGAAGTTGGTTAAAATTGGAAAGTTTGGTTTTTTGAAGATTATCGTGTGCTATATACTACATAAAAATCACAAAGTTCGATAAACTTGCAATCTTTGGTATTTTGGAAGATTTTCATGTGCTATACTACAAAAAATACCCGAAGTTTTATAAACTTGCATACATTGGTATTTTGAAGGATTTTCGTATACTATACTACACAGAAGTCACGAAGTTCGTTAAACTTGCAAAGTTTGTTCTTTTTTGAAGATTTTTTGTGTGCTATACTACATAAAATTCACAAAGTTTGTTAAATTTGCAAACTTTGATACTTTAGAAGATTTTTATGTGCTACAATACATAAAATACATGAAGTTCGTTAAACTTTCAAACATTGTTATTTTGGACGAATTTCGTGTGTTATACTAAATAAAAGTCACGAAGTTAGTTTAACTTGTAAAATTTGGTCTTTTTGAAGATTTTTCGTGTGCTTATACTACATAAAAGTTACGAAATTTGTTAAACTTGCATACGTTGATATTTTTGAAGATTTTCAGGTGCTATAAAATATAAAAGTCACAAAGTTCGTTAAACTTGCAAACTTTGGAATTTTGGAAGATTTTCGTGTGGTATACTACATAAAATACATGAAGTTAGGGAAACTTTTATACATTGGTATTTTGGAATATTTCTGTGTGTTATACTACATAAAATTCCCAAAGTTCGTTAAAGTTGCAAACTATAGTATTTTGGAAGATTTTCATGTGCTATACTACAAAAATACACAAAGTACGATAAACTTGCATACAATGGTATTTTGGAAGAATTTCGTTTACTATATTACAAAAAAGTCTTGTAGTTCATTAAACTTGTAAAGTTTGTTCTTTTTTTTGAAAAATTTTGTGTGCTATACTACATAAAATTCACAAAGTTGATTAACTTGAAAACTATGATATTTTTGAAGATTTTCTTGAGCTATGTATTACATAAAAGTCACGAAGTTCTTTAAACTTTTATACATTTGTGTTTTAGAAAATTTTGGTGTGTTATACTACTAAAAAGTCACGAAGTTATTTCAACTTGCAAATTTTGCTCTTTTTGAAGATTTTTTCGTGTGTGATACTACATAAAAGCCAATGAAGTGTGTTTAAATTGCATACTTTGGTATTTTAGAAGATTTTCGTGTGGTATACTACATAAACTTCACGAAGTTCATTAAACTTGCAAACTTTGGTATTTTGGAAGATTTTAATGTGCTAGACTACATAAAGTACACGAAGTTGTATAAACTTGTATACATTAGTATTTTGGAAGATTTTCGCGTGCTATATTACATAATAAGCCCGAAGTTCGTTAAACTTGCAAAATTTGGTCTTTTTGAATATTTTTGTGTGCTATACTACATAAAAGTAACAAAGTTCGTTAAACTTGCAAAGTTTGGTATTTTTCATGGTTTTCGTGTGCTGTATACTACATAAAATTCATGAAGTTCGATAAACTTCCAAACTTTGGTATTTCGTAAGATTTTAATGTGTTATACTACATAAAATTCACGAAGTTCGTTAAATTAGTAAAATTTGGTCTTTTTGAAGATTTTTCGTGTCCTATACTACATAAGAGTCATGAAGTTTGTTAAACTTGCATACATTGGAATTTTTAAAGATTTTTGTGTGCTATACTACATTAAAGTCACGAAGTTCGTTAAACTTGCAAACTTTGGAATTTTGCATGATTTTCGTGTTGTATACTACATAAAATACACGAAGTTCGTTAAACTTGCAATCTTTGGTATTTTGGAAGATTTTCATGTGCTATACTACATAAATACACGAAATACGATAAACTTGCATACATTGATATTTTGGAAGATTTTCGTGTGTTATATACTACATAAATGTCACGAAGTTTGTTAAACTTGGAGTTCAAAGATTGGTCTTTTTGAAGATTTGGGTGTGCTATACTACATAATAGGCATGGAGTTCGTTAACTTTAAAAACTTGATATTTTGAAAAAAAAATTTTTTTGTGTTATACTACATAAAAGCCAAGAAGTCCGATAAACATGCATACATTGGTATTTTGGAAGATTTTTGTTTGCTATGATAAATAAAAGTCACAGAGTTATTTAAACTTGCACAATTGGGCCTTTTTGAAGATTTTCTATGCTATACTACATAAAAGTCACGAAGTTGGTTAAAATTGGAAAGTTTGGTTTTTTGAAGATTATCGTGTGCTATATACTACATAAAAATCACAAAGTTCGATAAACTTGCAATCTTTGGTATTTTGGAAGATTTTCATGTGCTATACTACAAAAAATACCCGAAGTTTTATAAACTTGCATACATTGGTATTTTGAAGGATTTTCGTATACTATACTACACAGAAGTCACGAAGTTCGTTAAACTTGCAAAGTTTGTTCTTTTTTGAAGATTTTTTGTGTGCTATACTACATAAAATTCACAAAGTTTGTTAAATTTGCAAACTTTGATACTTTAGAAGATTTTTATGTGCTACAATACATAAAATACATGAAGTTCGTTAAACTTTCAAACATTGTTATTTTGGACGAATTTCGTGTGTTATACTAAATAAAAGTCACGAAGTTAGTTTAACTTGTAAAATTTGGTCTTTTTGAAGATTTTTCGTGTGCTTATACTACATAAAAGTTACGAAATTTGTTAAACTTGCATACGTTGATATTTTTGAAGATTTTCAGGTGCTATAAAATATAAAAGTCACAAAGTTCGTTAAACTTGCAAACTTTGGAATTTTGGAAGATTTTCGTTGGTATACTACATAAAATACATGAAGTTAGGGAAACTTTTATACATTGGTATTTTGGAATATTTCTGTGTGTTATACTACATAAAATTCCCATAAAAGTTGCAAACTATAGTATTTTGGAAGATTTTCATGTGCTATACTACAAAAATACACAAAGTACGATAAACTTGCATACAATGGTATTTTGGAAGAATTTCGGAATTAAACTTGTATTTGTCTTTTTTTTGAAAAATTTTGTGTGTATACTACATAAAATACATGAAGTTAGGGAAACTTTTATACATTGGTATTTTGGAATATTTCTGTGTGTTATACTACATAAAATTCCCAAAGTTCGTTAAAGTTGCAAACTATAGTATTTTGGAAGATTTTCATGTGCTATACTACAAAAATACACAAAGTACGATAAACTTGCATACAATGGTATTTTGGAAGAATTTCGTTTACTATATTACAAAAAAGTCTTGTAGTTCATTAAACTTGTAAAGTTTGTTCTTTTTTTTGAAAAATTTTGTGTGCTATACTACATAAAATTCACAAAGTTGATTAACTTGAAAACTATGATATTTTTGAAGATTTTCTTGAGCTATGTATTACATAAAAGTCACGAAGTTCTTTAAACTTTTATACATTTGTGTTTTAGAAAATTTTGGTGTGTTATACTACTAAAAAGTCACGAAGTTATTTCAACTTGCAAATTTTGCTCTTTTTGAAGATTTTTTCGTGTGTGATACTACATAAAAGCCAATGAAGTGTGTTTAAATTGCATACTTTGGTATTTTAGAAGATTTTCGTGTGGTATACTACATAAACTTCACGAAGTTCATTAAACTTGCAAACTTTGGTATTTTGGAAGATTTTAATGTGCTAGACTACATAAAGTACACGAAGTTGTATAAACTTGTATACATTAGTATTTTGGAAGATTTTCGCGTGCTATATTACATAATAAGCCCGAAGTTCGTTAAACTTGCAAAATTTGGTCTTTTTGAATATTTTTGTGTGCTATACTACATAAAAGTAACAAAGTTCGTTAAACTTGCAAAGTTTGGTATTTTTCATGGTTTTCGTGTGCTGTATACTACATAAAATTCATGAAGTTCGATAAACTTCCAAACTTTGGTATTTCGTAAGATTTTAATGTGTTATACTACATAAAATTCACGAAGTTCGTTAAATTAGTAAAATTTGGTCTTTTTGAAGATTTTTCGTGTCCTATACTACATAAGAGTCATGAAGTTTGTTAAACTTGCATACATTGGAATTTTTAAAGATTTTTGTGTGCTATACTACATTAAAGTCACGAAGTTCGTTAAACTTGCAAACTTTGGAATTTTGCATGATTTTCGTGTTGTATACTACATAAAATACACGAAGTTCGTTAAACTTGCAATCTTTGGTATTTTGGAAGATTTTCATGTGCTATACTACATAAATACACGAAATACGATAAACTTGCATACATTGATATTTTGGAAGATTTTCGTGTGTTATATACTACATAAATGTCACGAAGTTTGTTAAACTTACAAAGATTGGTCTTTTTGAAGATTTGGGTGTGCTATACTACATAATAGGCATGGAGTTCGTTAACTTTAAAAACTTGATATTTTGAAAGATTTTTTTGTGTTATACTACATAAAAGCCAAGAAGTCCGATAAACATGCATACATTGGTATTTTGGAAGATTTTTGTTTGCTATGATAAATAAAAGTCACAGAGTTATTTAAACTTGCACAATTGGGCCTTTTTGAAGATTTTCTATGCTATACTACATAAAAGTCACGAAGTTGGTTAAAATTGGAAAGTTTGGTTTTTTGAAGATTATCGTGTGCTATATACTACATAAAAATCACAAAGTTCGATAAACTTGCAATCTTTGGTATTTTGGAAGATTTTCATGTGCTATACTACAAAAAATACCCGAAGTTTTATAAACTTGCATACATTGGTATTTTGAAGGATTTTCGTATACTATACTACACAGAAGTCACGAAGTTCGTTAAACTTGCAAAGTTTGTTCTTTTTTGAAGATTTTTTGTGTGCTATACTACATAAAATTCACAAAGTTTGTTAAATTTGCAAACTTTGATACTTTAGAAGATTTTTATGTGCTACAATACATAAAATACATGAAGTTCGTTAAACTTTCAAACATTGTTATTTTGGACGAATTTCGTGTGTTATACTAAATAAAAGTCACGAAGTTAGTTTAACTTGTAAAATTTGGTCTTTTTGAAGATTTTTCGTGTGCTTATACTACATAAAAGTTACGAAATTTGTTAAACTTGCATACGTTGATATTTTTGAAGATTTTCAGGTGCTATAAAATATAAAAGTCACAAAGTTCGTTAAACTTGCAAACTTTGGAATTTTGGAAGATTTTCGTGTGGTATACTACATAAAATACATGAAGTTAGGGAAACTTTTATACATTGGTATTTTGGAATATTTCTGTGTGTTATACTACATAAAATTCCCAAAGTTCGTTAAAGTTGCAAACTATAGTATTTTGGAAGATTTTCATGTGCTATACTACAAAAATACACAAAGTACGATAAACTTGCATACAATGGTATTTTGGAAGAATTTCGTTTACTATATTACAAAAAAGTCTTGTAGTTCATTAAACTTGTAAAGTTTGTTCTTTTTTTTGAAAAATTTTGTGTGCTATACTACATAAAATTCACAAAGTTGATTAACTTGAAAACTATGATATTTTTGAAGATTTTCTTGAGCTATGTATTACATAAAAGTCACGAAGTTCTTTAAACTTTTATACATTTGTGTTTTAGAAAATTTTGGTGTGTTATACTACTAAAAAGTCACGAAGTTATTTCAACTTGCAAATTTTGCTCTTTTTGAAGATTTTTTCGTGTGTGATACTACATAAAAGCCAATGAAGTGTGTTTAAATTGCATACTTTGGTATTTTAGAAGATTTTCGTGTGGTATACTACATAAACTTCACGAAGTTCATTAAACTTGCAAACTTTGGTATTTTGGAAGATTTTAATGTGCTAGACTACATAAAGTACACGAAGTTGTATAAACTTGTATACATTAGTATTTTGGAAGATTTTCGCGTGCTATATTACATAATAAGCCCGAAGTTCGTTAAACTTGCAAAATTTGGTCTTTTTGAATATTTTTGTGTGCTATACTACATAAAAGTAACAAAGTTCGTTAAACTTGCAAAGTTTGGTATTTTTCATGGTTTTCGTGTGCTGTATACTACATAAAATTCATGAAGTTCGATAAACTTCCAAACTTTGGTATTTCGTAAGATTTTAATGTGTTATACTACATAAAATTCACGAAGTTCGTTAAATTAGTAAAATTTGGTCTTTTTGAAGATTTTTCGTGTCCTATACTACATAAGAGTCATGAAGTTTGTTAAACTTGCATACATTGGAATTTTTAAAGATTTTTGTGTGCTATACTACATTAAAGTCACGAAGTTCGTTAAACTTGCAAACTTTGGAATTTTGCATGATTTTCGTGTTGTATACTACATAAAATACACGAAGTTCGTTAAACTTGCAATCTTTGGTATTTTGGAAGATTTTCATGTGCTATACTACATAAATACACGAAGTACGATAAACTTGCATACATTGATATTTTGGAAGATTTTCGTGTGTTATATACTACATAAATGTCACGAAGTTTGTTAAACTTACAAAGATTGGTCTTTTTGAAGATTTGGGTGTGCTATACTACATAATAGGCATGGAGTTCGTTAACTTTAAAAACTTGATATTTTGAAAAAAAAAATTGTGTTATACTACATAAAAGCCAAGAAGTCCGATAAACATGCATACATTGGTATTTTGGAAGATTTTTGTTTGCTATGATAAATAAAAGTCACAGAGTTATTTAAACTTGCACAATTGGGCCTTTTTGAAGATTTTCTATGCTATACTACATAAAAGTCACGAAGTTGGTTAAAATTGGAAAGTTTGGTTTTTTGAAGATTATCGTGTGCTATATACTACATAAAAATCACAAAGTTCGATAAACTTGCAATCTTTGGTATTTTGGAAGATTTTCATGTGCTATACTACAAAAAATACCCGAAGTTTTATAAACTTGCATACATTGGTATTTTGAAGGATTTTCGTATACTATACTACACAGAAGTCACGAAGTTCGTTAAACTTGCAAAGTTTGTTCTTTTTTGAAGATTTTTTGTGTGCTATACTACATAAAATTCACAAAGTTTGTTAAATTTGCAAACTTTGATACTTTAGAAGATTTTTATGTGCTACAATACATAAAATACATGAAGTTCGTTAAACTTTCAAACATTGTTATTTTGGAAGAATTTCGTGTGTTATACTAAATAAAAGTCACGAAGTTAGTTTAACTTGTAAAATTTGGTCTTTTTGAAGATTTTTCGTGTGCTTATACTACATAAAAGTTACGAAATTTGTTAAACTTGCATACGTTGATATTTTTGAAGATTTTCAGGTGCTATAAAATATAAAAGTCACAAAGTTCGTTAAACTTGCAAACTTTGGAATTTTGGAAGATTTTCGCGTGGTATACTACATAAAATACATGAAGTTAGGGAAACTTTTATACATTGGTATTTTGGAATATTTCTGTGTGTTATACTACATAAAATTCCCAAAGTTCGTTAAAGTTGCAAACTATAGTATTTTGGAAGATTTTCATGTGCTATACTACAAAAATACACAAAGTACGATAAACTTGCATACAATGGTATTTTGGAAGAATTTCGTTTACTATATTACAAAAAAGTCTTGTAGTTCATTAAACTTGTAAAGTTTGTTCTTTTTTTTGAAAAATTTTGTGTGCTATACTACATAAAATTCACAAAGTTGATTAACTTGAAAACTATGATATTTTTGAAGATTTTCTTGAGCTATGTATTACATAAAAGTCACGAAGTTCTTTAAACTTTTATACATTTGTGTTTTAGAAAATTTTGGTGTGTTATACTACTAAAAAGTCACGAAGTTATTTCAACTTGCAAATTTTGCTCTTTTTGAAGATTTTTTCGTGTGTGATACTACATAAAAGCCAATGAAGTGTGTTTAAATTGCATACTTTGGTATTTTAGAAGATTTTCGTGTGGTATACTACATAAACTTCACGAAGTTCATTAAACTTGCAAACTTTGGTATTTTGGAAGATTTTAATGTGCTAGACTACATAAAGTACACGAAGTTGTATAAACTTGTATACATTAGTATTTTGGAAGATTTTCGCGTGCTATATTACATAATAAGCCCGAAGTTCGTTAAACTTGCAAAATTTGGTCTTTTTGAATATTTTTGTGTGCTATACTACATAAAAGTAACAAAGTTCGTTAAACTTGCAAAGTTTGGTATTTTTCATGGTTTTCGTGTGCTGTATACTACATAAAATTCATGAAGTTCGATAAACTTCCAAACTTTGGTATTTCGTAAGATTTTAATGTGTTATACTACATAAAATTCACGAAGTTCGTTAAATTAGTAAAATTTGGTCTTTTTGAAGATTTTTCGTGTCCTATACTACATAAGAGTCATGAAGTTTGTTAAACTTGCATACATTGGAATTTTTAAAGATTTTTGTGTGCTATACTACATTAAAGTCACGAAGTTCGTTAAACTTGCAAACTTTGGAATTTTGCATGATTTTCGTGTTGTATACTACATAAAATACACGAAGTTCGTTAAACTTGCAATCTTTGGTATTTTGGAAGATTTTCATGTGCTATACTACATAAATACACGAAATACGATAAACTTGCATACATTGATATTTTGGAAGATTTTCGTGTGTTATATACTACATAAATGTCACGAAGTTTGTTAAACTTACAAAGATTGGTCTTTTTGAAGATTTGGGTGTGCTATACTACATAATAGGCATGGAGTTCGTTAACTTTAAAAACTTGATATTTTGAAAGATTTTTTTGTGTTATACTACATAAAAGCCAAGAAGTCCGATAAACATGCATACATTGGTATTTTGGAAGATTTTTGTTTGCTATGATAAATAAAAGTCACAGAGTTATTTAAACTTGCACAATTGGGCCTTTTTGAAGATTTTCTATGCTATACTACATAAAAGTCACGAAGTTGGTTAAAATTGGAAAGTTTGGTTTTTTGAAGATTATCGTGTGCTATATACTACATAAAAATCACAAAGTTCGATAAACTTGCAATCTTTGGTATTTTGGAAGATTTTCATGTGCTATACTACAAAAAATACCCGAAGTTTTATAAACTTGCATACATTGGTATTTTGAAGGATTTTCGTATACTATACTACACAGAAGTCACGAAGTTCGTTAAACTTGCAAAGTTTGTTCTTTTTTGAAGATTTTTTGTGTGCTATACTACATAAAATTCACAAAGTTTGTTAAATTTGCAAACTTTGATACTTTAGAAGATTTTTATGTGCTACAATACATAAAATACATGAAGTTCGTTAAACTTTCAAACATTGTTATTTTGGACGAATTTCGTGTGTTATACTAAATAAAAGTCACGAAGTTAGTTTAACTTGTAAAATTTGGTCTTTTTGAAGATTTTTCGTGTGCTTATACTACATAAAAGTTACGAAATTTGTTAAACTTGCATACGTTGATATTTTTGAAGATTTTCAGGTGCTATAAAATATAAAAGTCACAAAGTTCGTTAAACTTGCAAACTTTGGAATTTTGGAAGATTTTCGTGTGGTATACTACATAAAATACATGAAGTTAGGGAAACTTTTATACATTGGTATTTTGGAATATTTCTGTGTGTTATACTACATAAAATTCCCAAAGTTCGTTAAAGTTGCAAACTATAGTATTTTGGAAGATTTTCATGTGCTATACTACAAAAATACACAAAGTACGATAAACTTGCATACAATGGTATTTTGGAAGAATTTCGTTTACTATATTACAAAAAAGTCTTGTAGTTCATTAAACTTGTAAAGTTTGTTCTTTTTTTTGAAAAATTTTGTGTGCTATACTACATAAAATTCACAAAGTTGATTAACTTGAAAACTATGATATTTTTGAAGATTTTCTTGAGCTATGTATTACATAAAAGTCACGAAGTTCTTTAAACTTTTATACATTTGTGTTTTAGAAAATTTTGGTGTGTTATACTACTAAAAAGTCACGAAGTTATTTCAACTTGCAAATTTTGCTCTTTTTGAAGATTTTTTCGTGTGTGATACTACATAAAAGCCAATGAAGTGTGTTTAAATTGCATACTTTGGTATTTTAGAAGATTTTCGTGTGGTATACTACATAAACTTCACGAAGTTCATTAAACTTGCAAACTTTGGTATTTTGGAAGATTTTAATGTGCTAGACTACATAAAGTACACGAAGTTGTATAAACTTGTATACATTAGTATTTTGGAAGATTTTCGCGTGCTATATTACATAATAAGCCCGAAGTTCGTTAAACTTGCAAAATTTGGTCTTTTTGAATATTTTTGTGTGCTATACTACATAAAAGTAACAAAGTTCGTTAAACTTGCAAAGTTTTGTATTTTTCATGGTTTTCGTGTGCTGTATACTACATAAAATTCATGAAGTTCGATAAACTTCCAAACTTTGGTATTTCGTAAGATTTTAATGTGTTATACTACATAAAATTCACGAAGTTCGTTAAATTAGTAAAATTTGGTCTTTTTGAAGATTTTTCGTGTCCTATACTACATAAGAGTCATGAAGTTTGTTAAACTTGCATACATTGGAATTTTTAAAGATTTTTGTGTGCTATACTACATTAAAGTCACGAAGTTCGTTAAACTTCCAAACTTTGGAATTTTGCATGATTTTCGTGTTGAATACTACATAAAATACACGAAGTTCGTTAAACTTGCAATCTTTGGTATTTTGGAAGATTTTCATGTGATATACTACAAAAAAAACCCGAAGTTTTATAAACTTGCATACATTGGTATTTTGATGGATTTTCGTGTGTTATATACTACATAAATGTCACGAAGTTTGTTAAACTTACAAAGATTGGTCTTTTTGAAGATTTGGGTGTGCTATACTACATAATAGGCATGGAGTTCGTTAACTTTAAAAACTTGATATTTTGAAAAAAAAAATTGTGTTATACTACATAAAAGCCAAGAAGTTTGATAAACATGCATACATTGGTATTTTGGAAGATTTTTGTTTGCTATGATAAATAAAAGTCACAGAGTTATTTAAACTTGCATAATTGGCCCTTTTTGAAGATTTTCTTTGCTATACTACATAAAAGTCACGAAGTTGGTTAAAATTGGAAAGTTTGGTTTTTTGAAGACTATCGTGTGCTATATACTACATAAAAATCACAAAGTTCGATAAACTTGTAATCTTTGGTATTTTGGAAGATTTTCATGTGCTATACTACAAAAAATACCCGAAGTTTTATAAACTTGCATACATTGGTATTTTGAAGGATTTTCGTATACTATACTACACAGAAGTCACGAAGTTCGTTAAACTTGCAAAGTTTGTTCTTTTTTGAAGATTTTTTGTGTGCTATACTACATAAAATTCACAAAGTTTGTTAAATTTGCAAACTTTGATACTTTAGAAGATTTTTATGTGCTACAATACATAAAATACATGAAGTTCGTTAAACTTTCAAACATTGTTATTTTGGAAGAATTTCGTGTGTTATACTAAATAAAAGTCACGAAGTTAGTTTAACTTGTAAAATTTGGTCTTTTTGAAGATTTTTTGTGTGCTTATACTACATAAAAGTTACGAAATTTGTTAAACTTGCATACGTTGATATTTTTGAAGATTTTCAGGTGCTATAAAATATAAAAGTCACAAAGTTCGTTAAACTTGCAAACTTTGGAATTTTGGAAGATTTTCGCGTGGTATATTACATAAAATACATGAAGTTAGGGAAACTTTTATACATTGGTATTTTGGAATATTTATTTGTGTTATACTACATAAAATTCCCAAAGTTCGTTAAAGTTGCAAACTATAGTATTTTGGAAGATTTTCATGTGCTATACTACAAAAATACACAAAGTACGATAAACTTGCATACAATGGTATTTTGGAAGAATTTCGTTTACTATATTACAAAAAAGTCTTGTAGTTCATTAAACTTGTAAAGTTTGTTCTTTTTTTTGAAAAAATTTGTGTGCTATACTACATAAAATTCACAAAGTTGATTAACTTGAAAACTATGATATTTTTGAAGATTTTCTTGAGCTATGTATTACATAAAAGTCACGAAGTTCTTTAAACTTTTATACATTTGTGTTTTAGAAAATTTTGGTGTGTTATACTACTAAAAAGTCACAAAGTTATTTCAACTTTCAAATTTTGCTCTTTTTGAAGATTTTTTCGTGTGTGATACTACATAAAAGCCAATGAAGTGTGTTTAAATTGCATACTTTGGTATTTTAGAAGATTTTCGTGTGGTATACTACAAAAACTTCACGAAGTTCATTAAACTTGCAAACTTTGGTATTTTGGAAGATTTTAATGTGCTAGACTACATAAAGTACACGAAGTTGTATAAACTTGTATACATTAGTATTTTGGAAGATTTTCGCGTGCTATATTACATAATAAGCCCGAAGTTCGTTAAACTTGCAAAATTTGGTCTTTTTGAATATTTTTGTGTGCTATACTACAAAAAAGTAACAAAGTTCGTTAAACTTGCAAAGTTTGGTATTTTTCATGGTTTTCGTGTGCTGTATACTACATAAAATTCATGAAGTTCGATAAACTTCCAAACTTTGGTATTTCGTAAGATTTTAATGTGTTATACTACATAAAATTCACGAAGTTCGTTAAATTAGTAAAATTTGGTCTTTTTGAAGATTTTTCGTGTCCTATACTACATAAGAGTCGTGAAGTTTGTTAAACTTGCATACATTGGAATTTTTAAAGATTTTTGTGTGCTATACTACATTAAAGTCACGAAGTTCGTTAAACTTGCAAACTTTGGAATTTTGCATGATTTTCGTGTTGTATACTACATAAAATACACGAAGTTCGTTAAACTTGCAATCTTTGGTATTTTGGAAGATTTTCATGTGCTTTACTACATAAATACACGAAATACGATAAACTTGCATACATTGATATTTTGGAAGATTTCCGTGTGTTATATACTACATAAATGTCACGAAGTTTGTTAAACTTACAAAGATTGGTCTTTTTGAAGATTTGGGTGTGCTATACTACATAATAGGCATGGAGTTCGTTAACTTTAAAAACTTGATATTTTGAAAGATTTTTTTGTGTTATACTACATAAAAGCCAAGAAGTCCGATAAACATGCATACATTGGTATTTTGGAAGATTTTTGTTTGCTATGATAAATAAAAGTCACAGAGTTATTTAAACTTGCACAATTGGGCCTTTTTGAAGATTTTCTATGCTATACTACATAAAAGTCACGAAGTTGGTTAAAATTGGAAAGTTTGGTTTTTTGAAGATTATCGTGTGCTATATACTACATAAAAATCACAAAGTTCGATAAACTTGCAATCTTTTGTATTTTGGAAGATTTTCATGTGCTATACTACAAAAAATACCCGAAGTTTTATAAACTTGCATACATTGGTATTTTGAAGGATTTTCGTATACTATACTACACATAAGTCACGAAGTTCGTTAAACTTGCAAAGTTTGTTCTTTTTTGAAGATTTTTTGTGTGCTATACTACATAAAATTCACAAAGTTTGTTAAATTTGCAAACTATGATACTTTAGAAGATTTTTATGTGCTACAATACATAAAATACATGAAGTTCGTTAAACTTTCAAACATTGTTATTTTGGACGAATTTCGTGTGTTATACTAAATAAAAGTCACGAAGTTAGTTTAACTTGTAAAATTTGGTCTTTTTGAAGATTTTTCGTGTGCTTATACTACATAAAAGTTACGAAATTTGTTAAACTTGCATAGGTTGATATGTTTGAAGATTTTCAGGTGCTATAAAATATAAAAGTCACAAAGTTCGTTAAACTTGCAAACTTTGGAATTTTGGAAGATTTTCGTGTGGTATACTACATAAAATACATGAAGTTAGGGAAACTTTTATACATTGGTTATTTGGAATATTTCTGTGTGTTATACTACATAAAATTCCCAAAGTTCGTTAAAGTTGCAAACTATAGTATTTTGGAAGATTTTCATGTGCTATACTACAAAAATACACAAAGTACGATAAACTTGCATACAATGGTATTTTGGAAGAATTTCGTTTACTATATTACAAAAAAGTCTTGTAGTTCATTAAACTTGTAAAGTTTGTTCTTTTTTTTGAAAAATTTTGTGTGCTATACTACATAAAATTCACAAAGTTGATTAACTTGAAAACTATGATATTTTTGAAGATTTTCTTGAGCTATGTATTACATAAAAGTCACGAAGTTCTTTAAACTTTTATACATTTGTGTTTTAGAAAATTTTGGTGTGTTATACTACTAAAAAGTCACGAAGTTATTTCAACTTTCAAATTTTGCTCTTTTTGAAGATTTTTTCGTGTGTGATACTACATAAAAGCCAATGAAGTGTGTTTAAATTGCATACTTTGGTATTTTAGAAGATTTTCGTGTGGTATACTACAAAAACTTCACGAAGTTCATTAAACTTGCAAACTTTGGTATTTTGGAAGATTTTAATGTGCTAGACTACATAAAGTACACGAAGTTGTATAAACTTGTATACATTTGTTTCTAAGATCAATTGGTTGTTGATTTGTTTCTGTCTAATTGATCAGACACATATTATATACACTATATAAATACAAGTTTGGATTCGAGTTGTAATAACAAACTAAGATATAAGTTTGGATTTGAGTTGTAATAACAAACTAATAATAAGTTATAAGTTTGGATTGAGTTGTAATAACAAACTAAGATATAAAATTAGGTAACGAATATACAACAATATATACAAATAATACACTTTGATATGGCTGATATACGAGGTATGGGCCTTATGTGAGGCACATGGTTTTCAAATGTACTTCTTTGCATAGCCAAGTGAAGTGAGGTTTAATGCGAAGTTGGTTCTCAACTCAATGTCTAATCAATTATTTATCTGTGATATATGATCATGATCATTTAAAGAAATGGACGCATATGTGTGCAATTGGGAGGACGCACTCCACTTGACTATTCAAATGTGTTGTCTTCATTATATCATTTCTTCAAATGATCCAGATCATATATTGCAGGCAAACAATTGATTAGGCATTGCGACAATATATGTACTCATCCAACTTCCCTCAATCTACTCACCCAACTTTGTATTAAATCGGGCGGACGCACGGTACATGGTTACACACAGAGGCAGCCGATGTGAAACATAAAGGCGCATCACTTGAAGCCAATTTGCCTTATACCGTGATTATCAGTCTTATCACAGCGTAATATTTTATACTCGTTGACTAACTTTATATTTTAGTCTTTGTTAACTCGAATTCGTATTTAGATAGTGTATAATATGAGTCTCATTCAAAGTATGAAGACATATAAATTTAAAGTATGAACAACTATAATACTTCACACATCTTGAGAAACGTCTTTATTGTGAAAAACAAAGGAAAGTATAACCATGACTTAATAACATGTGGAAAGGACAGAGTGAATTATGAACACCATTGAATCTTGAATCACCATTTCTAGATGTATTGTCCACTACGCTCCTTAACTGTCCATAAAACAACTGCTATAGCCATTTTCCACACCTGATTTCCTGGTTGCATATCTTTGACATAAATTGGAGGCCTTAACATCCAATTCAAAAAAATGATTGAACACCATTTAAAGGCTTGTGTAGTTCATAACGAAACCAGATGTCATTTAAAGTATGAACACCATTTAAAGATGTTGATTGAACACCAGAAGTGTACAACAACAAAAAGTAGAAAATTGTCCAAGTTAGATAACAACAAAAACAGAAAATGATAGAAACCCAAGAAATTGATATAGCAAAAGGGATAGTTTTTGATTGAATTGAAGAAATGGAAAAGGAAATACAATTGTAACCACCAGAGCAAACTGCTCCTACCAGAGTAATAACTCCTAATTGAAATTAAACACTTCTCTGCCCTCCCAATACCAGTACTCACGTGCATATATATACCACTTCCTAAGTAACTACTTGTCCCCACTAACCTTTCCCCTAGACCTAACTTCCCAATTAGTGGGCCTACATGGACCCAGCCCAACATCAATATTATGGATCCTATCACTACCCTCTCCTACAAAATGAGCCTTGTCCTCAAGGCTATCATAAGGGCAATGATCCAGCAACTGATTTTCACTTCCCCAGCTGATAATTTCCTTGCTTCCCTCCCACCTTGTGACTTTTCTTGGCTGCACAATACTCATGGTAGCTATGTTAAGTTGTGGCTGCATAATAAGGCTTTCCTCCAGTTTTTTTCCTGCATATTCTTTTGTCTGCATACTGTTGTACAGAGGGTTGATAATAGCCTTGCTCATTTGCATCTCCCTTTCAAGTTGCTTATTTTTAAATTTAGTTTCCTGCAATTTCTTTACTTCATTTTTCCAAGAAAAGCTAATGGCTCTTTCTTTCCAATCAAAGTTCACCTTACCTAATCCTTGCAGCCTATTCACTCCCAAAACAATATCAATGTCTTCTAATTCTAAGACATAAGCTTCCACCCTAGTAGAAAACTTCTCAAACTGAATTTCTATTCCTTCACTTTTTCCCACAGCAGTAGTACGATTACCATTCCCCAATTTAACACATGCTCCCTTACTTTTATCTACATATAGTTGTAACAATGTTGTCATTTGAGGAGAGATGAAATTATGACTAGCTCCAGTATCAATCATAACCGTCACAACCACCCCCTTCACCATTCCGACAAATTGCAGTGGAGCAGAAAAAGGAACTTGAACTCTACCTCCCCGTTCGGGATTGCACACTGCCATCATCTTACAGTCCACTGTTGCTTCCACTTCTCCTTCTTGCAGTTCGATTGCCATAACTTCACCGTTGTCGTTGACAGCTTCATCATCACCCATGATCACCAACCTTAATTGTTTTTCTGCACATTGATGGAGAGGAGTATAGCGCTCTCCACAACGTAAACAAAATTTTGTGTTGCATTTAATGCGTCATGTTGACTACTAGCCTAGGGTTTAGGGGTTAATAATGGCCTTTTCACTTCCCAAGCCTAGGCATACATGTCACGTGAGGGTTTCAGGTGTCTATAAATACTTTGCACTCTCCTATATTTGAATTTTTACGCTCTCTCTGCACTCTTTTATCCTTCAACAGTTGGTTGTTTCCTCCGTCGTCATCTCCACCGAAAGCGCTACTTCTTCCCACACTTCAAGCACTTCCTCCAACCTTTCCAAGTAAGTTTGATTCCTCGTCCTTTACATTTCTTAAGTTTGATTTAGAAATGCATGCGGTAGGATAGTCTTAGGCTGATTCACAGTTATTTTCCAGTGAGGTGTTAGTGGTTTGCGACGGCGATGTCGTATTCTTCGTTGTTGATGAGAGCTAGGTCGTAGGTTCTCTATTAGAAATAGCGTTTCAGGCCCCATTTTTCTAAGATTTTGGTTGAATTTTGATCGAGGTTCTTCCTTTTGGGGGATTGCATGCGTTTTCTGATGGGTGCTATGCATCCTTCGGTGGAACTTCAATCGGAATTTAGGGTTTCGTCTTTTCTTCTGATGGCGCGCTCTTCGAGTAAGGGCATGACCGAGGGGTTTTCGTCCCCGGATCAGTTCCACGCCCTTTCACTTGAGCAGTGGTGGAACGGTGGATTTGATTTTATTGTTGAATTCACTTGTATGCTCTTCTTTTCAGGTGGTAATGGTCTAGCCAATATATGATCGGACGCTTTCCTCCACTTTGGCATCGTCTTCGGCCACTCCTCCACCCGAGCGTGAAGTCACCGTTGTTGATGCTCTCTGTTTGTTCTGTATTGTTGTATAATGTTTGGCTAAAACATATAATAGCAGCAAAAGGTTTAATTGTGAATTTTGCAAATATAAAAAGAACAAAACAGGTACAAGCAAGATGTTATATGGAATGTCATGACATCAACTCATGACATTTCGCATGCAGAACTGGAAGGAAGATTCAGTTTGTACTCAACAGATACAGGATATTTGAAGAATATTTTGTAATCCTATATGGCGCAAATTTAAAGGTCAAAAGAATATTTGAAGAATCAGATCAAAAGATTGAAGATTCGGGAAGAATCAGATCAGAAGATTGAAGATTCAGACGTTTCTAATTTAGGAGATAAATTAAGAAACTCGTGATTAAAAGACCTTATTTGTAGCAAAATATTTATGCATATTTGTAACAGCAAGGAGTGCTGCAATTTGTAAGTCCAAGTCCAATTGGGATCAGGTTATAAAAAGGAATCTTTGTAATCAAGTTTGATATAGAAAACCTTTTATAGAAACAATGTAGTCATTAGGGTTTCTATAGGTAGACCACCCAGGTTGTGGGATGACTGCCATGTCCTTCTCGAAAACCTGTAGGTAAGAGAAGTGATTGTCCTCACTCGAAACCTGTAGGTAAGAGTTGAGTATTGTATTCTTGATCGAAGCTGTGAAGCAAGATCAAGTTATTGTGCATTGTTAATTGTGTAAATAGTTGTTGCAGGGTTGTAACAGTTAGGTATCACTAGGGAGTGAGCAGAGGTTCTCTTGTCATGGATGGAGTTCTGAGATAAAGATTGCATTGGGTAGTAACTAGGTAAACCAGAGGTTGTTTATCTGTAAACCAGAGGTCGTTTACATAAAATAGTACTATTGATAGTGAAATCTTCTCCTTGGCTTTGTAGCCCCCATAGTAGGTAGTTAGACCAAACTGGGTTAACAATTAACTGTGTTATTTATCTTCTGCATTATTTGTTCAGTTATGAATTTTATGACATCGTTTATAACATCAGGTTCAAAAGTGTTAGTTGTTCCTGAATAGAACCATATAAATGTTTCAATATAGTTATGTTTACTGAACATGTGTGATCCCAGGTCTCATTGACTCCGGTTTAGGAGTAATTAATAAATGGGGGATCTATCTATTCTACCTCTGCTACATTAATAAAAGATCAGATGTCTTGACATCGTGAATGACATCCGAGTCTGTCGTACCAGAATTTCAACTGTAGGTGCTCGATTTAGAATGTCACTATGCTACGGACAGTTCGGACGTCCATACTGATGTAGGTGGACATGTAGGTGAGAATGGAAATTTGACAGAAAAATGACTGGGTCATCTCTGTGCCCGATATAGACGAATGGGTGTAAGGTACCTATCCCCCGGACCTAATCCCAATGTATGAGATTGTTTTTAGGGAAATGGGGTTTCGAGTGTCGTTCACGGGTTTTCAGATTTCCGTCTTTAACCAATTGGAGCTCGCGCCCAGCCAACTTCATTCGAACTCCATCGCCTTTCTCCGGGAATTTGAGTTGACGTGTCAGTATCTGGGGATTGGGCCATAGTTTCGCTGCTCTTCTATTGTTTCCACGTGAAGCGCAAGATGGATCACGGGCGGTATAGCTGGGTTTCTTTGAAACAGGCAAAGAAACTCTTCAAACCTTTCTCTGTCTCCCTCAATCGACGACAGCTCATGACTCGGTTATCTGGCGTGCTGATGAAGGACGCTCATGCTCGTCCGGTCTTGAATGATATCGGTGACCCGTGGATGATGAGGAAGCGTAAGTTCCGGTTTCAGTGGTCACCGGATCATTTTAAATATACTATTGACCAGTTCATTACTAGGCTTGGGGAGCTGGACGAAGATGATCGGGCCGCTTTTAAGGAGGTGTCCGGCTTTGTGCAGAGCTTTTCCCCGGTCCAAAAGGTGGGTCGTGCTGGGAGACCGGTGTTTGATGCTGAAGGGGAGCCAGAACTGGAGCCTCGTTATATTAATGTTAAGGAGTTGGTCGAGTATGACTCAGTTGAGGGGGCCATGGCTCTCCTGGGTACCCATTTTGTTTTTGCAACTTTTGTGTTAAGTGTTTGTCTGTTCTAGTTTTTGACTAACTAATTTCTTGTTTGTCTGTTTTGTAGGAACAATGGGGACCAGGCAAGACCGAGTTCAGTTGCATGTCTAGAACAAGGCCAAAGCGGCTAAGAAGGGCGCCACCATTCGTTTGGCCAACACGTAACCTGCTTCGGGCACTGGCTCAGAGACCTCGTCATATTCTCCGGCTTATGTTGGGTCGCCTCTTCTGGCCGTAGACCAGCAACCTCCCCTTATGCCTGTTGTTGTTCATCCTTCTCCTCCTTGCCAGCAATCTGATTTGGATGCCCTGGTCCAGATGAAGCATGCTCGGGTTGAGTTTGTGGATGGTGTAGTTCTGACCCAGGATGATTCTTCATACCAGTATTGGCTGCCTTCCTGTTTTCTTAAGCGCGATTTCTCCGAAGGCTGGCCTTCCCTCACCATTCACCGGGACGAGTCTCTCCATATTGAGGGGCTGAAGACAGCGGTCAGACGAAGGATTCTGGCTCAGGACGCTGCTGCGGTGATGCGAGTTCTTGAGCTGGCGGTCCAGTATTTCGGTGCTTCCCCCATTCCATGGAGACCCTATAGAAGATTGTGGATGACTACAAGGGCAAGGTGACCGATCTGAAAGAGGGCCACAAAGGGGCGTTGTCCGCTAGGAATGAAGAGCTAGCTAAGGTAAAAGATGAATTGGGAACCAAAGCTCAGGTTCTGGCCGTGAAGGAAGCTGCTCTAAGGGACCTGAGTTTGCAGCATGCCCTGCTCATCTGGACCCTATACGGCGTGATGAAGTCCTCAGTGGTCAAGGAAGCTGCTCTCTGGTAATCTCTTGCTCATGTCGAGGTTGAGACTTGATCGCGACTTTACGTGTCTATAAATCTGATGACTGCAAGTGCACATTCGTGTCGTGTAGTTTTAAAAGATATCGAATCCACAGGGACTATGAATCGATCTACCGTTATCTAAGGTTACTATGTAAAGCTAGGGCTACTGAAATTTTGATTGTTCCTAAGGGAGAGTGATTGTGAGAAATAAAGAATATAATAAAAGACAGGTATCAGTATGTATTTCGTTTAACTTAAGGTAATCCGAAGGTCCATTGGCTTTTGCATAATTTAATTAAAAATCTTTACTAATTCAATTGATTAAAAATCCTCGTCTCAAACTTTCGCTCTGTTGATTCAGATTACTATCCTAATCCTAATGTACGCTTTCGCCATCCCATTAGATTTTAGAAGAGCTTTTTGGAAACAACGTAATTAATAAAATGCCTATTTTATGAAGTTGTTATCTATTTAAATCTCCTAATCTCAAACTTTCGCTCTGTTGACTCGGAGCATGCTAATATCCCTAACGTACGCTTTCGCCATACCGCTCGGGTGTAAAAACAATTTTTGAAAATAAATAAGTCCCAATTAGTTTTAATACGCTTTCGCCATCCTTAAAACTAATGTCCTATGTCTACTATCTGGTTAAAGATCTCAAACTTTCGCTCTGTTGATTTTAACCTTTGACCGTCTTAACCCCTCAAACTTTCGCTCTATTGGTTTTAAGACATACTAATTAAATTAGACATATAAACCAAAAATAAGTGATATTTAATAAAACAATATTAAGCCAATTTATTTCGGATCCCACGGTTAACTTACTCTACATACCGACACCTTAGTAATTTAGCCAGACATATTAATACGGTTAAACATGCATAAATAGATTCGGTTTATAATAATAGGCATGTTAATAGGCATACAATATATCATGCAAATAAACATATAAATAAAGCGGTAAATATTAAACCTGAATTAAATAAATGGCAAGTAAATCTTCAAGTATCGAACCTCCACCACAGGTTGGCTGGATCGTTCTTCGGAATTTAAACGGACGGAAAATAAAACAAGGAAATAAAAGCGATAAATCTAACGTAAGGCTAGATTTATAAAAAGTTCACAACAATTTCCGGTGTAGAAATCGTTGTGAGAAAATAAGTGTTTGAATGAAAGCAGAATGAAAATATGGTTCGCGGTACAATTTCGGCAGCACTTCGTTAGCAGGAAATCGGACCCTTTGGACTGAAGTGACTGCTTCTATTTATAGGGGATGCTTTGCAGTGACGTTGCGTGAAAAGAGGAAGTTCTTCAGACTGGGTTGGAGACGTGCGTCTCTGATTCTTCAGGAAGACTGGGCGCATGACTTGAGACGTGCGTCTCAAGTGGAGAAACTTTAGGGAAATGGAGACGTGCGTCTCCCTTTTGCTGATGTGGCATAGAGACGTTGGAGACGTGCGTCTCCGCTTACTTGTGTGGTTTGGGCTGCTTTTCTTCGTGGGCTGGATTGCTTCATTGGGTCTTTGGGTCTCTTTCAGCACACTTGGGCCTTATTTGCACCCTTCTTTCACTTCAGCACTCCTTTTTCATCTTTTAGGCATAGATAGGGGTCGTTTTAGCTCCATTTCTTCTCTTTTTCACAATTAGTCATAATAAGAGTGTAAAACCTGAAACAAAGCAAAAACTCGCGTAATATCATAATAAATCAATATAATAAACGGAAAATGCTATAAATATCCATGGATTTCAAGCTAAATATACGATATAAAATCGTGTTATCAAGACAGAGGAGGAGAAGTCTCTTCAAACCCGAGCGGACCTGATAAACTATATCCGAGTCCTTGGGGATGACTGTCTTGCCACCGGTCAGGAAAGGATACTTATGATTCGACCATAACTTAGCTGAAGATAAAAAAATCTGGGGGTGAAGTTGCTGACCGAAGGTACTGGGCCTCTCCATAGGATCGAAGATGGTCGGATTGTGTCCCCGGGCTTTGGAGATGGGAGCGTGGCGGAGGAGTCCACTGGCCAGGAGAACTCGAGGTTTGTTTAAGAGTTTGGCCTGCGTGCCATGTTGATTTGGATTCTTGTTTTTGGATGGGGGGGTATGCCCTCCTTTTGGTCATGTAAATACTTTTACCGGCCCCGCCATAATGGCTTAGTGTCGAGCACATTCATGGGGTATTTGCCCCTTTTTAATTTCAGTCGTTTTGCAAATTATTTTACAATTAACACTTTATCCGGGAAGATAGCTTTATGTTGGCCCGATAATGGATTTAAGTGTGCACTGTTCCCCAAAATTATTTTAGTCATTTGATGCCTGGGTTTATGTGCGCGTTGTTTCCTATCATTCTTTGGGCATTTAATGCATTTCGATATTACCTATGTTGAACCTGTTTCCTATTCTACTATAAAAGGGGTGGTTTAAGGTCCTATTGCTTCTCAAATCTCTTTTCTCTTTTAGCAATGGACAACTCTAAAGACAAGAAACCCTCTGAAGCGTCAAAGCCCCGCGCTATGAAGAAGAAAGGATCTTCCGAAGCCGTTTCTTGTTTTGAGAGGAATCACGCTATGAAGACCAGGTCACAATCTTTGAAGGAGAAAGGCGCTGCTAAGGAGCATGATTCTGACTCTGAGTGGGATGAAGACTACCTTCACTACATTAACTCGGAAGAATTTAAGTGCCACAACCAAGAAGCCTGATGTGTGATCACATTGTTTCCTTAAATTCGGGATTTGTATCTTATCCAATTTATGAATAGAGCGTTTAAAGTTTTTCCCTTTATTGCTTGTATGCCATTTGTTTATGTTTTTGCTCGTGGTTGACTAGGACGAGGATTTTTCTCGGTTATTTGCGTGATCGTCAAGTGTGGGGAACTTGGTTGATTGTCGGGGTCACGTGCCTGGCCGGGGTGAGTCTCAGGCTCCGTTGTTTTGGGGCCCGAATCTCACGGTGTGAACGATCCCTTTGCGAGCAGGGTGTTCTACCATCGGGGTACTGTTATGACGGGGGATTCTTGGTATACGTGACCCCCCCCCCCCACCAAAGGATTAAGTTTCTGCTCGATTAAAGGAGCAGACTCTTGTCATTTCGTTTTAATAAGAGGTTTTAGGCTTGTATCCAGGCCGCACCTGTGACTTTGAGCGCTCCCCGTGGGGGTGTGTTCGGCTCTTAGCATTAATACTGTTTGAGCTTTTCAGCGTTCCATGGTCGAGCAAGTTCTTCTCCCTGTAAGTTTTCTAAGTAGTATGCCTCATTTCCTGTCTTTTCTCGGAGGCGATAGGGGCCTTTCCAGTTCGCAGCTAGCTTGCCCTCCCGAGAATCTTTGTGATTACTCTTAAGTACCAAACTGCCTACCTCAAACTCTCGTTTGATGACTTTCATGTCATATCTTAAAGCTATCTTGTGTTTGAGTGATGCTTCGCGGAGAGCAGTGCCTGATCGAACTTCTTCGGCTAGGTCGAGCTTCTTTCTGACGGCTCCGTTGTTCATCTCCTCATCCAGGGGTTCTTCAGTCCTTCTGGTTAGCTCGTACATCTCAATGGATATTACGGCCTCGGTTCCGTATGATAATCGCAATGGAGTTTCCCTGGTGGTTGAGTGGGGCGTAGTTCCGTAGGCCCGGAGGACGCTGTGTAGTTCCTCGACCCATCTCTTTTTGATTTCGTCGAGTCTTCTTTTAAGGCCCCTCAAGATTACTCTGTTTGCGGCTTCTGCTTGGCCATTAGTTTGGGGATGTTCGATAGAAGCAAAATGTTATATTGTCCCCAGCTTCGTGACGAAGTCTTGGAAGTATTAATCGATAAACTGGGTTCTGTTATCAGTGACGATAGAAGAGGTACCCCAAACAGGGCAAGTATGTTTCTTTTGTAGAAACAAAGCACGTTTTGTACGGTTATTTTGGCTAGTGGTTTTGGCTCGATCTATTTGGTGAAGTAGTCGACGGCCACTATCAGGTATTTGTTTTGATTAGAGCCGATGACGAAGGGGCCGAAGAGGTCCATGCCCCACCAAGAAAACGTCCAAGGTGATGACAAGGTGCATGTCCCCGAAACATTGGATTTGTCACACTTTTCACGTGTTTTTTGGCGTCTTGTTGCATGATGGACTAGTAGTACCCCGCTCACAAGGCTTTCTGGGCGAGCAATCTCCCTCCTAGGTGCTAGGCGTTTATTCCCACATGTATCTCTCGCAAGACGTGGGGGATTTTGCTTTCGTCAATACATTTGAGGAGAGGGGTGAAGAATCCCCTACGATACAGTTGGCCTTCGACCAAGACGTAAGAGCAAGCTCTTCTCTTTACGATGGAGGCCTTCTTCAGATCGTTTGGCAGGAGTTCGCTTGCTAAGTAGTTGTATATTGGTGTCATCCAACAAGCGGTGTCCCCGATCGCGTTTATGTTTGCGACCCCGGTTGGTACCTCAATACTGGGTTTGGGCAGGACCTCTTGGATTACAGATTTGTTTCTGCCCTTCTTTCTGGTGCTGGCTAGTTTCGACAGAATGTCTGCCCGGGTGTTCTTCTATTAGGGGATGTGTCTCATTTTTGCCAACTTGAACCGGATTATCCTTTTGCGAACCAGGCTCAGGTATGCTGCGAGGTGGTCGTTTTTGACCTGGTATTCCCCAGTAACTTGCGATGCGACCAGTTGGGAGTCTGTAAATATTTCAATTCCTCGATGCTGATATCCTCGGCCAGTCGTAAGCCTGCGAGGAGAGCCTCGTATTGTGCTTGGTTGTTACAAGTAGGAAAGGATAGGGAGAGTGATGCCTCTATTAATGCCCCCTCTCTGTTTTCCAGAATTATGCCCGCGCCACTGCCGGTTGAACTGGATGCTATGTCCATGTAGATGACCCACTTTCGTAGATACCCCAGGGTACAGGGTTCGATTCCCTCGAAAGGCAAAAACTTTACTAGAGAGGGGGTTAAAGAAGATCGTAAGGTAATAGTGTCGGGAGCGCCTTGCGAGGGGCCCGAGCTGTTACACTAGCCGTTGTCGGGGACGGAGTCTCAGCGTTCACGACTAATCCTTAGTCGTGCCCTGTCGAAGGGGATAACGTTTTCCTACTGGCTCTATGGATAGGGCCGATGCTTATTTGGCTGGTTTGCATTGATGAGTGGATTGGGCCAATGGGAACAATTGGGATAGTCCAGAATAGTAAGAAAATGTATTTCCTTGAAATATTTATTTACATTTCTCTCTGACTAGTCATGTTTGACTCTAGCAAAGTGCTTAATCTTGTTTTTAATTTTCATTTATTCTACCCATTTTATTTTATTTATATATCATATCATTCATTGAAAGGTTGAGCCTCCTTTAAATTCTTCATACATATTCATATCATTATGAAGGTCGATGTTGACTTTTTAGAGGTCCAGAGCAGATAACAAAAATGATCTTAATAAAAATAAGCAACTAATCAAAATATTTAATTTTAAATAATGCTAACATTGTTAATTTTTTAATTTATTACTATAAAATTAATTTAATAATTTATTTTTTTATAAAAAAATCATCAATAATTTGAATTAAGTTTGTCTACAACTTTCTTCTTTTCTCGATATTAGGAGAGCGGAAATTGTTAGTAGTAATTACATAGATAATTTCTGTTTTATTTTGTGACACTTTGATAAACAGTCAATTTTTTTTCTTACAATCGATATAATAGTATGAAAAAAAGTTAAATTAATTAAAAGTTTATAAAACCTTATAAATAACATTAATATCTAATTTAGATTACACTAACTTAAATTAAGTTGTTTTAAAATTATTAATTTAATTTATTATTCATATATTCATAAAAATTAATTAAAAATAACATTAATATCTAACTTTTTAAATTTTTATAAAATAAATTTTAACAATATATTATTTTATAAAACAAGAGTAAACCACTAATAATTATATATTAATTATATAATTATATGATAGTAAAATTTATATTAAAGAAACAAAATCAGAAAGATTAATAAATTTAAGGGTTAAATATGTTGTTGGTCCCTATAAATATAGAGACTAAAATTACGTGCAAAAGTAATTTTATAGGGATTAAAAGTCAATATTTTTTATAAGAACTTGTAGTGCCTATGTTGAATCCTAGTACCAAGTAATTTTGACATTTAATCAAAATAACTAATCTCCTTGCAAGCCTCGAACCCAGGATGCCAACTTAGAGACCAGCTCTCCTTACCGCTGCAACGTAAAGACCACGCATTGAAGTATTTCAAAATATATATATATATATAAATTCATTACAATTTAAAAGGCCCTATCTAAATATTTGAGGCCCCTCTTTTTTTTAGGCTCTGGGCTGTAGGCCTGCTTTCCTAGGCCCAGGGCCAACCCTGGTCATTATCATGTTCATATACTACATGTACTGCTTCCATCTCCCAACTGACATTCATATCATTATCAAGTCCAAATACTACAAGTACTGCTTCCATTTATTCTCAAATTAGAAAAATTCATGAACAAAATAAATACTTTAATCATATCCTTCATACTATTGCTCAGCAAGTTAACTATCTATCAATAAAATTTGATTCCAAAACCTCCACTCCTCAATTTCCTACGAGTACTTCTGGTCCTCATTTCAACCATAAAAGTATCTCTAGAAGTATAGAGGAAAAGCTATAATAGACCGTATTTTGAGGCTAGTACCTCTAACACAAACCAAGAATTAAATCGTATACGATTTAAGTTGAGGGTAAAATGCTATAATAGGCATCTCCTCCTAATATGCGATTTGAGGAGAGATCCCAATTCGAATTTTCCAAATTTGACGGACTTGTTGTCCATGAATGGAACATAGATGGCAAAGCCGAATATTAAATACTCAATACTCTCCAATATATGGTTATGGCTCTTTATGCCTATCAAATTCAAAACATTAATAAACCAACTGCAGCGGTATTAATTGTTGGGGACAACTTCTCTACCCATCTCAAAAAGTTGGGTAGTGTACCTTCAACCAATTAGAAGATCTCATTTAATTTTAACATATTTAATTAATTATAAAATAATACAATTATTTGATGTTTCCAAGACATTTTACATTGAAGGTAACTTTACCCAACTTTTTGAGTTGGGTAGATAAAAATTCACCTTAATTGTTACTGGATTTACTGGTTAATTAAAGAATTGGTGGGACCATTCCATATCGATAAGCAAAACATTCTTCAACATACTTACACTCATGAAAATGAATATAGAAGTCTTCTTGAAATATCCAATGCTAGAAATGTCCTTATCATCAATGTATTTCATAGGAAATCCCCAAGAAGAAATAACTTCCACTCAAATGGTCCTATAAAATTTAAGATGTCCAACACTATCTGATTTTAGATGGTACAATGATTTCTTCCTTACTTGTGTTGTTAAAAGGGAAGATTGCAATGCATATTTCTTGAAAGAAAGATTCATTGTTAGCCTCCCTAAACTCTTAGGAGAAATATTTCATGAAAAGCTCAAAGAGGCAACTGGCTTTACAAAGGCTAATTTCAAAGAAATTACCTATGGCCAACTTTTTAGTTTTATTAAAAAGTAAGACCTCTCTCTTTGTTTTGAATTCAAGATTCAATTCAAATATGGATCTGAAAAAGCCAAATTCAGGAAGGAAGCTAAATTAGACTTGAAACTTCATTATTGAAAACTCTAACAATCACTTCTTGGGGGAGAGGAGTGTAGCGCTAAAAAATACTCGAGGTGTTTACACACTCGAAAAAGAACAGAGTCGCAACCGATCTTTATTTATTCCAAAATGGAAAGGGAAGATGTCGAATAAAACCCACGAATAAAAAGAAACGGATAAGATGGTCATCGCAACCAAATTAGGGTTCGGGAGTCGGTTATGTGAGGGGAAGGTATTAGAACCCCTCACATCCATCGTACACGATGGTACCCATTTAGTTAGTTTATGAATGAGTGCTCGCGTAATGTTTGCGTTCTTTAATTTATTAATCAAGAAAAGAAAAGGGGTTTTTATTTTTTTTATTATTGTGAAGAAAAAGAAATGACTTTTTATTATTATGCTCGCCAAGACGTTTGTATCTTGTGCCTACGTATTCCCTGGTGCAATGGGAAAGTCAGAGCAATCGTAGTTCGGATAAAAAACTACGAGTTTGTTGGTTAATTCTATGAAGGATGTTTAGTGTTTGGTTCAAAGGATCAAAGGTATTCAAGAGGTGTGCACCTCTTGTCACTTAATCACTTTGATTTAATTAAGAAAAATTTTTATTCAAAGGATCAAAGGTATTCAAGAGGTGTGCACCCCTTGTCACTTAATCACTTTGATTTAATTAAGAAATATTTTAAATATTTAATTCAAAGGATAAAAAGTATTCAAGAGATGTGCACCCCTTGTCACTTAATCACTTTGATTTGATTAGGAGAGATTTTTAATCGTTTGGTTTCAAAGGATCAAAGGTATTCAAGAGGTGTGCACCCCTTGTCACTTAATCACTTTGATTTAATTAAGAAAGATTTTTAATATTTGATTTCAAAGGATCAAAGGTATTCAAGAGGTGTGCACCCCTTGTCACTTAATCACTTTGATTTAATTAAGAAATATTTTTAACATTGATTCAAAGGATCAAAGGTATTCAAGAGGTGTGCACCCCTTATCACTTAACCACTTTGATTTAATTAAGAAAGATTTTTTTAAGTTTGATTCAAAGGATTAAAGGTTTTCAAGAGGTGTGCACCCCTTGTCACTCGATCACTTTGATTTAATTAAGAAATATTTTTTCAAATGATCAAAGGTATTCAAGAGGTGTGCACCCCTTGTCACTTAATCACTTTGATTTAATTAAGAAAGGTTTGATTCAAAGGATCAAAGGTATTCAAGAGGTGTTCACCCCTTGTCACTTAATCACTTTGATTCGATTAAGAAAGGTTTTAAAAAAGGTTCCATTAATGTGTCTTGATTCAAAAGAATCGAGGTATTCAAGAGGTGTTCACCCCTTGTCACTCGATCTTTCGGTATGGTTAAAAAGATTTTTGTGAAGAAGAAACTCGACGTTGGATCGAGAAGTTTATTGTAACGACTTGGCGTTGGACCAAGGTTTATTGAATTTCGGATTGAGATTAATCTAATATTTTTGGTATTTTAATAATAATAAATAATAAAATAACTAAATTAAAAAGCATATCTTGTATTTTTGACTAAATTCTAAATCTAAACATATTTTTGAATTTTGTTAAATTAGAAACTAAACAAATATTAAAGTAAAATTGAAATGGAGACAATTAACATAAAAATAAAAATAAAAACAAAATTGGGTTGTAAAGAAATAGTGGGGGTGTGTAACCTGGACTAAGGGTGCAAGGCCCAAATAAATCTAAAAAATATATAAAACCAAACCGGCGGACCGGGTCAGACCGGATCCAGACCCATGCCAAATAAAACCGGGTTTCATTTAAAAACCCTAATCCCAAATATCTTTCATTAACCAGAAAAAATGTGTTCTTCCCCTGCAAATCGCACACAACACCAAATGCCTCTCCACGATTAGTCTCTCGGCTCCCATGGATCTCGCGCTCTCATCTCTGCTTTTCTCTCTGAATTCATCTCTCCGACTCTCTCGATATCGTATCTATGGCTGAACAACAAAACAACAGCAACGAAACAATAACTCGCCTCTCTGCCCTCACCGAACACATAGAAAACAAACATTCAAGCAAACCTCAACCCAAATCCGAACCTCAAATTTGTAGAAACATTAACACCACGATTTAATTTCAAATTTAAAGCCAATTCCTAAAGTTTTCAGAGTGAAATGAAACGCAATACAAGCATGGATTTGAGCAATATTCATGGGGTTATTCATCAGGAATACATGGAGAACATCATAGTATAAAGATTTCGTGGAACAAATGAGGAATGCTTACGACGCCGGAATTAATCCGGAGAGCTTTGACGTCGGCAAGCGTTCGAACAGGCTCAGGTAGGTTCTCTTTGACTCCCTCCTTAGCTCTTTATTTCTTTCAATCTCCTCTTCTTCTTCTTTCTGAAATCTGGATTGCGTTGTTGTTGTTGCTTCGGACGGGTTCGATTAGTAGGGGATTAGGTTGTGAAGAAAATGAAGTCTGCGGTTTTGTTTTGTAATTGTTGGTATTGTTGCTATGTTTTACTATGTGCAGGAAATGAGGGTGAGATATTGGTGAGGTGCGTAGTGTTTGGCTATTGTGAACAGAGTTTGTGTAGAGAAACTTTTGAGAGAATTTTGATAAGTTTGGAATAAACTTTAAGGGAGTGAGATTTTGATTCAATATGGTTCTGAGATGGTGGCTTTTAGGGTTTTGGTGGCTGCCGATGGGATCCCCCTTCTTAATGAAACAAGTCAAATATATAGTGCTTAGGTTTGGGGATAATTCTAGGGTTGGATGGATGTTTGTTCAGGTTTGGAAACAAATTTGGAAAAAATGCAGTACTCCTTCAAAAGGCAGTGTTTTGCTTTTTGCCATTTTCATGCTATTTGTCTGATTCTTCCCATGTGCTTTTGCTTCCCCTTCATGAAATTTGAATTTTTTCCTTTTGTTTTGTCCTTCTATACGCTCCACACTTTCTCCTAATTTTTGTGTGTTTTTGAATTGGTGCTGCAAAAAGAACTTAATGGGCCTGTTTCTTTGTGTTCTGTTTGTGTAGGTCCTCATGCCATATGGAACAAGGCCTTTGGAAGCATATATGAAAAATGTTTTGGAGAATGGAAATTTTGAGGACCAAGATTGAAGCATAAGTTCATAACCCTTTTTTTTTTTTAATTTTACGTGACAATTTGTGCAATTCAGTTGTAATCTCTCAAATCAAATGATCAAGGATTAGAATAAGTCTTGTAATGTTCAAATGAGGCTGGAATGAAAATTCTATATTTTTGTATGATGTAATATTAATTATAAATGAATGAAACATGTCATTGGAAATTTGAATGAATTTGGCCTTATGAGTTTTGGTTTATGGCTTTAGGACCTTGCATTTGAAAGATAAATATTCTTTACAATTTTAAAGATATTGTCTTGTAATCTTGTCTAAAATTACATGAACTGTCTTTTAAATTCTTGAATCAAGCATTTGCAAATTTAACACTTAATCTTATATTTTTAATGCAAAAAGAAATAGATGAATTAATCTTTATTCGATGAACATACTCATAAAATCCTAAATTGCACGCGGGCCATTGCTCAAGAGAAAAGAACCGGATGAATTTGTTTTATTTGGTGAGAAAGTACACCGTGAAACCCTAAATTGCACAAATGTCGTTTATTTGAAATCATATTTTAGTGAATGAATGAATGATATGCAAATGGTCTAACGGAACAAAATGTATGGGTCAAAAATTGGGGTATGACAATGAGTATGTCACTTTTTTTAGACTGAACCTATATAAATTTCTAGTGTTATTTATCCAAATGTTTTCTTGAAATTGTTTTAAAACTCTGATTTAGAAAATAATTGTGTTTTAAACCAACATTTTTCAACACCCCTCCCCCTCTTGCGTGTAAAGTCACATATTCAACAGAGCCCATACTCAACGAACAGTCTCTTTGATCACAACCATTAATATACACCATCAATGAACTTTCTTAGACCATAAGCCTTAGTTCAAATAAGCACCGTTGTATACTCTAAGGTATACACTTTTCTTTGCACAAATACATTTAATATGCACAAAAGCTTCATTGAAGTTGCAAAGCATCCCAATCGAGCACATTAGGTTTTCACCTTTGGTATCTAAACTTTCTAGGTTCCTGGTGTGTTAGTGGTTCTAAGAGGTCTAGGGTTACTACCTTTATAATTTCTTAATTTATTAAATCAAAATGGTTATAAGTGGCCAATTTTATTACAATAATAACATTTATAGGAAGGTGAATTTGTTTTCTTCCTATTGAACCTGTTACTATGTGTCACGCCAGATTTAAACCCTATTAAATTATTATTTAACAAAGGTCTTTAACAAAGGTCTTTAACAAAGGTATTTAACAAAGGTTTTCTTTCCCCTTAAAAAATTTACCAAGGGTTTCATGCATATGTTTTACTTCCTTTTTCCTTAACACACATGTCTCACATGTTCCGGCTAGGTTTCTAATATTATCTATTTCATGCTTAAGCGTTACATCACTCTTCTCTAGAAACTCAAGATAATCTTTAAGATCTAAGTTATACTTCTTAATCTTATCATTTTATTCGATTAACTTAGCACTTAATTTAAACAATTGCTTGTATGATAACTTGGTTACCTAATGGTCATCTTCTTTGTGAGATGATTTTAATCAAACTTCATCTTCTTCTTTGGACTAGGATTTTTTTGAAGGTTTTACCAGATGTTGTCTATTTGAGGTTCCTCCTTTATGATGAATCTCTGAGTGTGTTGTTCGTTGAGGCTTTATTCTCTCTTCTTCTTTAGATGATCTCACTAGATGAAGATTCTTTTTTATGTTATCTTCTAGATGAAGTTCCTCCATTTTATGTTGAATCCTTTGAGGATCATTCAAGATCCAAGATTGTTCTTTCGAAAGAGATTACTAGAATTGATTCGTCTACAAAGGAATCCCTTTGTGAAGTTGATATAGATGCTTCTAAATTTTATTTCATGCCTTCATCCTTTAGAAGTTGAATCAATCCATTCAACTTCTCAACGATTTCTTCCTTCTTGGCTTTTTCCTAAAAGATACAAACATTCATATCTCTCGATTTAAGGATTTGATTAGGTTTCTGATTCTAATTCTTAATTCTTAAAAATTTGTTAGTGACAAAGGTTTTAACATTATTTCCAAAATTTATAAATTTTGAGAGGTATTCATAAAAGAAACATTCATCTTCTTTGCCTCATTTGTTAATTCTCTCTTGTTTGAAACAGAAAATCCATTTGTCATCTCAAGAGTGTCACACATTTCCTTGGTGGATTTACAATCATGAAAATAGAAGAATTGATTTTTATCTAAGGACATAACTAAAAATTTTAGTTTTAAAATCAATTTCAAACTTTTTTATTTTCTTCTATGGTCCAAAGGAAATCTAGTGTATCTACTGCTTCTCCATTAAAATGGTGACTAGGGATAAACGAACCATTGTTTATAGTTTTTTACAATTCATGATCCAAACTTTGAATGAATATTTTAAATCTAGTTTTCCATAATTCAAACCTATGGCCATTAAAATATAGAGGTGTGTTTAGGAGAGACCTCTTTTTAAAAACAATATTGGAAATCATCTTCTTCCCGGGAATATTAGTCTTTAAACAAGAGTTAGACTCTGGTGCCAATTTTAGAACATGTGACTCAATACACAAGAGGGGGTAAATCGTGGAGATTTGAAAAATGATAGTTTAAAAGAAAATTATCTTCTAAATCAGAGTTTTAAATTTTTAAAAAAAAAAAAGCATTTGGATATGCAGCAAAAAATAATGATAAAGAAAATAAATGGATAGTAAAAGTATTAAGGGAAAAGAGATAACACTACAGATTTATAGAGGTTCGGTCTTTAAGAAGTTAGATACTATTCTCCTCATGAACTGATCTTAGTATCCAATAATTTTTCAGACTATTTAGAAGGTTAAGTCCACAAACCCCCTTATACAAGGAAAATGAAGATGGTTCATTTTAAGAGATAATTCAATAAAATATAAATGACCTAATCGATTAGCTAATCAACTAGGTAATTGTAATAATAGATTATTATTGTCCAAATTAAAAGGTTTTGATAGAGAGATGATACCATTTATAAAAATAATATCATAATCAGACTTGATTCACCCTCATCTAATTGATTAGATATTTGTTCTAATCAATTTGATAGTACAAAAACATTTTCTAAAATGTGTTTGGAAATGCAGCGGAAAATCAAGATAAAGAGAAAATAAGAGGAACATAGAAGAGTTAAGTGAAGAGATATAACAATATATATTTATTGAAGTTTGGTCTTAAATAAATGACTTACTCCTCTCCTCAAGAAATTATCTTTAGAGTATCCAATAATGCTTGTGAGCTTTTAGAAGTTTAAGCCCATGAATCTCCTTATACACGAAAAATAAAGTTTCAGACTAACTTCCAACCAAATAAAGAACTAATGAATAAAGTGGTTAGTCTTCAGTCCAAACAACGAGTGGACATTCCAATGGTTAGCCTCTAGGCTAAACTGAGATTTTGTACAGGTTGGTCTCGAATCAAATTAGAGTTTTGTGTTGGCTATCCTTCCAACCAAATCGAGGTTTTACACGTGTTGATCATAAATCGAACCAGTATTTTTACCGGACTGATCTCGAACTTACTGAACTTTTACACAGGTTGAACTCAAAAATTAAGTGGGATTTTATGCTAGAGTGATCTTAAACCATTTGAGCGTTTGACTTGGCTGAATTCAAGAACTGTTGTGAATATTTTTTTCTGTTTATTCTTCATGAACCCAAAAGGAGAGTTTTTCTTCAAATGCAGAGCTCACGAATAAAATAGAGACATATACTAATCCCTAAAAGAGTTTTTATACTAGTTTAGCTCCAAATCAAAATAATAATTTCCTAATTAAGAATAATTTAATCAAGAGAAAAAAAAACTCTTGGTAAATTTACAATAATGTCTTCATCTAGAACAACTTTCTTTCTAAATTCAGGAACACTCTAAAATCACTATAGCTAAAAATATGTGAAAGAAAAAAAGAAAAAATTTAGAGAGAGATTAAGAAAATGGAAAAGTGGATATTTAGGTTTTTCTAGATGTCATGAAATAAAGTGGAAGTCCTCTATATATAGGACAAGAGATGGTTTTTTAGGAAATAATTCATGGGCAAAATAAATGACTTAATAGATTAGGTACTTGCAATAATAGATTATTGTTGTCCAAATTAGAAGGTTTTAATAGAGAGTATCATTTATTAAGGCATTGTCATAATTGTTTATAGATCTGATTCACCCTCATCTAATCAGTTAGACAATTATCCTAATCAATTTGACCGTTTCTAAATCAATCGGTTAGGCTCCAAAAACATTTTTAGTGATCTTATTTAAAAAATAACTAGTCAGAGACCCGTGTTGTCGCCCGGGTGCATTAATTGTGATGTAGTATTTTTTAAACGATGCGAAAAAAGAGAAATAAAGAAGTTTGACCAAATTGCATATATAAAATGGAAATTAACCATTTAAAAATAAATATGTAACAAATAATCAACATGATAAATCCAATATGTCTAATAACTATAAATGCTTACAAATATTTTATTGATTAAAATAAAACGATATTGTGGTGATAATGACCCGTAAAAATAGTGAGTTTCAGTTGTGAAATATTGAATTTGCTAATGATAATAGATGGTTTGATAGATTGTTTCATAAAGATTTTCATAGTTAAATTACTTCTTTTGACTATTGTAAACTGGCTTTGTATTTTAGACATGGTATTATTTTTAGACATTACCAAAAAAAAAAATACTACTACAAAATTATCAACAATTAAGAGCACCTCATTTATAATTCAATAAATCTGCTTAGTTTTAATAATATCTGAAAGTTTGAAATATTGTACCTAGTTTGTGAGCTTGGTTCGGGTGTCCGTTTACAATTATATTTCCCTAATTTGTTCAATCCAATCTTTAAAATCTCAACTCCTTGTGGTGACGTGAATCTGATCACCCTATGAAATTACTGAACAAACAAAGAATAGAAAAGCACAAATATGTTAGAATGTTACAAATATTCTAAGAACAAACAATGTGACAAATAAGAACAGGCAGCCAACAATTAATGTTATTATAAAATATGTTGCCTAAAATAATGTTGTTTGTTTTACACATAGATGAACTTAAAAAATGATCTTCACTTAATAAAAAAAATGTAATTCCTGTTATAAAAAATCAAAACCTTTTCATCCTGAATGACCAATTCAAGATGTTGCTGGCCAGTTTTCTTCTTGACAACCCATAAATCAACAACCCTTATATGCATCTTCCACACTTGGTTTCCCTTGAACAGATCTTTGATGAGAGTTGGAGCCCTTGACATTGATGAAAGCAAGAGTAGTCTGTCAAAAAAAGAAAAACTTTATTCAATGGTCATGCAAGTTATGAAGAAAAACTTTATTCAATGGTCACAAACTTTATTTCATGGTGCAGGTTCTACCCCCAAGATATTTTTTGCTGTTTCTAATTAAAAATTTCTTGGTGCAGGTTCTATCAATGTGAACTCCCAATATGTGATGGTTCAAGTAACTTTTTGCTATTGTTAAAATATGAATTTATTCATAGAAACATAAATGGATCCATATGTCTAACCCTATAGATAAACTCTGCATAAGAAAAAACGACCCACAGAGACTGTCAAATAAAGGAAAAATTTATTCATAACGACTGTTGGCTAGCAAATGTTGTATAAAGAAATTTTTTTCAGACAAAGCTATTTCAAACTTTATTTCAATTTACATTTCCCTATTGATAAAAATATGAACTTTATCCATAGAAACATAAATGGGTTCACAAAGGAGAGAGATACGCCTTTGTTGCTCCATACCTTGTCGTATAGTTGAGTGTATTGGGAGGAGGGAAAAGTGAATTTTTTGACCTAACCAATTGGCAGCTAACAGATGGCATAGATTTGGGACATCCATAGTACACAATTTTTGACTTATTTATGTAGTTATTGATACATCCTTTTTAGTAGGAGTAAGTGAGTTAAGTGAGTTATGGATAATATGCTGATCCAAGGGCTTTATTAGTAGTTTGTGTATAATTAAAAGAAAAGGTGGTTTAATTAGAATGTTACTAAAATGACCTTTTGTTAGGGTAAAATTATTTTGGGCAAAATAGGTAGATTGGCCAATTCTTTAGTAATGGATAGATAGTAGAAGACTTCAAAAATAACTTTAAAATAGAGAGTTGTTTTTTGTCATTCTATTTTGCTCTTACTTTAATTAATTTTTTTATGGTATTCATGGTTTTGCACCATTGTATGCAAAAACAAATTCATTTTAATAAATAAATGTTATAATTATAAATTAAGAAAATAGGAGATGCATTGATAATATAAAATATTTTACTATTATCAATGAGCATCGTACCAATCAGCTTTGTGTACAAGTAATTTGAAATTATAATTTACACATTGTGCAATTAGCTTAAACTCTTATAAATTACTATAAAATTACAGCCATCACATTAACATTTTCATATACATACATGAACGCGAAGATAATAAATAAACCAAAGTACAAACAAATATACAAAAGAACATTACTCATAAACTAGGCAGACATGCATCCAATTCCATGTCTTGAAGTTGGAAAAATAAGAAACAAACCGCTACAAACAATTCCCACCATCAATGGAAAACTCTCCATAACTTGATCCATTTCCCTTTCATATCCAGGAAACAAACAATTACTAACCCTAAAATCCGAAAAAGCGATCGCCACAAACACCATAACCGACATTATCGCGTGAACGAAATCTTGAAACCCTAATTTATACTTGTCGTCATTAGGAACCGAGACAGCAATTCCCGGTTTAAAAACGGCCAACCCTTTTCGGGTAACAAAACCATAATATATTTTACCGTCAGCATCGTGAAAACTGTCGGTAAAGTGAAAGAAAAAACAAGAGAGTGCACACATTGTTAAAAGAAAATGCATCATGATGGTGTGAACATGAGTACAATCTCCGTTTTGGTAGATCGAAGGAATGACCATTTCGAATGTGATGAGTGTTCCGGTTGGAAGAAAATTTCCTAGTAAGGATGTTTTTGAGAGGGTTTTTTGAACGCCTTTCGCCATTATGGCGCGGCCTTTTTTGCCCGGTTTCGATTGATCGGATGGTTGTTGTGCGACCGCCATTGCTTCTTGTGGTGGTGGTGTTGCATTGTAGACTTTGATTCCTATTTCTTGTTGTGCTTGTTCCATGTTTCTAGTGAAATAAGAGAAGAAATGATGAATTGGTTATGAAGTTTGGGTTTTAAAATTTAAAGCGGTTTTTGTTTAATTCAAAAGTTTGTGGCGGTTATACTTACGGTTAATTATTACTTACAGTCTAGATTTATTATATTCTTATATAATTAAAAATAAATTGAACTCAATCTATCAATTAAAAGTTTATTGGATGAATTTAATAATTAATGCATCCAATATTTTTTTCTAACATTTAACATGAATCATTTTTGTTTAATTAAATGTAATAGATTGAAATTATTTTTCCAACTTCAAGACATGGAATTATTTTTTGGATAACAAATTAATTAATTAATGAGATGTTTTTTATGCTTAAAAATGATTTTAGGATTTTAAAATTTCATAATTTCTAATCACAATTCTATTTTTTATGTCCTAAGCTCAGTAACTGAAGCAGATCAACCCCTAAATTAGGGATGACAACGGATCGGATCAGATACGAGTTTTGCACTATTCAAACCCACATCCGAAATCGACACCCGAACCTGAACCCAAACTTAATGACTGTCGGGTGGCAAAATAACATCTACACCCACATTCGTTGAATTCGGGTTTTTTCACCCAAATCCGAACCCGCAACAAAATATATATATATATATATATATATATATATATATATATATATATATATATATATATATATATATATAGGAGATGTATCAAGTAGGAGGAATTTTTAAATAAGAGATAAGAGCATCCAATCCTAACCATTGGATTAATCAAGAGAGAGAAATTAAATTATTTCTTAAAATATTAATATAATTATTATTTCTCTCTCTTGATTAATCAAATGGTTAGCATTGAATGCTCTTATCTCTTATTTAAAAACTCTCCTATTTGATACATTCTCTCTCTCTCTATATATATATATATATATATATATATATATATATATATATATATATATATAAGTGGGTGTGATTTTGGGTTTCGGGCGCGGGTTTCACAGTACCCAAATTCGCACCCGAAATATCGGGTGGCACCCGAACCTGAACCCAAACCCAATAAACTCGAATTTTCACCCGATGACTTGGATTTTGGTGCAGATGGGCCCCGCGAGTTTGGGTCTGCTTGTCATCCCTACGTTCAGTTCAATATTCAAGCATAAGAAAATGTTGGAATTCATGTGTGATTGATTAAATTAAAAAATGTTTAAAAAACAGAGAAAATGTTGGATTTAGCAAAGAGGTGACCCAAATCTACATTAGTTTAAGATTTTGGATTAATTTAGATGTGACGTCAAGATCTTTTGGATTCTAAACTTTTAGAATATTGACATTTTATGTACTTTTCAGTCTCTCAAATAAGTGGTATCAAAGTTATAATTTGGCTCAGTAGGGAAGCGGAAGTGAGATCCTAATATGCAAAAGATGATGAAAATAAGAAAAACAAGAAAAACAGAAATGGAATTGAAACAACTAAAGTTGTGAAGATGTGTGTCAGATTAACATTTAATAAATAATTTTAATAGGATTTAACATAACTCAACCCAACCCACTTGCCATATATGAAATAAAACAATGAAAATAATAAGGGAATTTCTTTTCCCACTCTTATATGGTGAATTTCACCTGAAATTTCAAAAATATCCTTCGGAACTGCTATTTCGAGCGGACCTTTTTAAGGGTGGTTTGGAATATAACTTCCGAACGAACCCTTTTTTTCAGTTTTCTATATTTTAATCGTTAAATTTATATATTCAGAGATAAATTCGGAAGTGCATATCTGAATTTACCTTTGCAGTATATAGTTCATTTTTGATCTCCCTTACCACTATTTCATACATTTTCTTTCTTTCCATAACAAAAACCCTCTCAAACCTCAATTAATCTCAATCATTTTTTCGACTCCAAACAAAGTTCTAAGTGGTTTATCATGTTCAAGGCAGCATATAAAGCTACAATTTCAGGTAAAAATCTCTCATTTTCCTCCTCATTCCATAACATTGATTCTTACTTTTTAGATGAAAAACTACGTCAGTTCGGAATAGTATTTTCGAATCCCACTTAACAGAGCTCATATGTGCATTTCTGAACCTGCCTGTTACAGAACCAGAATTCTGTTTTTTCTTGACAGTTTTATGTTATTTGTTGAAATGTAGACATGGTGCATCCAGACAACTGTCCTGAAGCTCTAGTTATGGTTCCAGACAATGTTGACGATGAAGCAAAATCCGAAGAAGTGAAAGACGATAATAACTCGATTATTGAGTTGGTAGATGTTAGGAATAAATTTACAAAAGTTCAAGTCTTCAATACAAGAAATCAAATGCTTGATTGGATCCGAATGGAAGCTATCAAACTCGGGTTTGGCATTGTCATTGGAAGGTCTGACAACGACAACAATAGTACACAACAAGCATTTGTTACGATGGTTTGCGAGAGAGGTGGAAACTATTTTGCTAAAATTTGGAAGTACAAACATGAATACGCCAGAACGAGGAAATGTGGTTATCCATTTAAACTGCGCGGATACTTGAGGGTGGATGGTAAGTGTCGGCTCAATGTCATATGTGGTCTACATAACCATGCATTGGACAATAAACTACATGGTCATCCGAGTGTTTCGAGATTAAAGTCGAAGGAGAAGGTGATTATTTCATATATGTCGGTAATAAAAGTTATGCCGAGAAACATACTTGCCGATTGTAAACGTAAAAGACCGGATAATGTTTCAAATATCAAGCAGGTTTACAATGCACATTATCTTAAAAATATGGAGATTAGAGGGCCGAGGGCCGAGAACCGAGATGCAACAACTTTTGAAAATTTTGGATGACAACAAGTACGTTTTAAGGTACCGAGTTTGTGGGGACAAAGTTAGTGTCCGTGATATTTTCTGGACTCACCCGGAGAGTATCAATTTATTTAACACATTTCCAACCGTTCTTATAATTAATTCAATGTACAAGACCAACAAGTATAGGCTTCCTATACTAGAAATTGTTGGTGTCACTTCTACCATTAAGACATTTTCGGTTGGATTTGCATTCCTTGAATCGGAGAAAGAAAACAATGTTACTTGGGCGTTGGGTATATGCAAGAGTTTGTTGAAGGATCCTCAAAATATGTCGAGTGTCGTTGTAACCGACCGTGATACCGCCCTTATGAATTCAGTAGGTAGTGTCTTTCCTACCTCATATGCGTTACTATGTCGGTATCATATAACAAAAAATATGAGGTCTCGAGTAAAATCGTAGGTTGGCACCAAGGAAATCAAGGATGAAGATGGAAAAGTGGTGAAGCCTGTTGTTGTGGTGGAGAGGATAATGGATGGATGGATGAACATATTCAATTCTTCGACGGAAGAGTTGTATGTGGAGGATGTGTTGCAGTTCAGGAAATTGTGTGTAACATATCCCGATCTCTTGAAATATGTATAATCTACTATCCTTGATCAAGTGAAAGAAAAAAATATTTGTGCTTGGACAGATCGGGTCAGGCACTTGTGGTGCACAACGACTAACCGAGTCGAATCCGCACATGCGGCCCTGAAGAAATGGTTGGGTGATAGCAAGGGAAACCTATATAGAGAATGGGACACGGTGAACCAAATGCTTTAGAACTAACATAATGAAATTCAAAGCATGTTTGGTCAGAGCACAACTATTATTGAGCACCGATTCAAAGATAATTTTCTCTACTCCAATTTGGTTCTCAACATGTCCCGGGCGGGATTGAATTTCATTTCTCATGAAGCCAAACGTGCTGAAAAAACCGATTCGGATAGTTCGAAGTGTGGATGTACAATTAGGTGAATTTACGGGATTCCATGTGTTTGTATCATTTCAAAAAAGATGAAGCTAAATACTCCCATTCGTATGGATAAGGTCTACACTCATTGGAAAAAGCTCCGATTTAATGACTTAAAGATTCTGAAAGATAATTCATTGGATATTACCATCGAAACCAAGTTGGAAGTCATAATGGAAATATTCTCTAAAGTGGATGACACTATGAAATTGCACATCAAAGAACAACTTCGAAGAATCGCATATCCGGAAACCACTGATTTAAAACCTCCATCCCAATCGGTGAAGACCAAAGGTGCACCTAAAAAGGTGAAAAGCACTCAAGATGATACTTCGACGAAGATGACTCCTTCTTATCATGAAGTTGTTGATGAACTATTCCCGGATTCTTCAGCACCAAATTCCGAAACAAGTGTCTTCAAGAGAGCTCGCACATTTAAACCACCTCAAACACCACCCGTTGTGAAACCATCGGCAATGCCTTCGATTAAGAGAACAATTCGACCACTGATTATCTATATTGACGAGATGTCGCTTTTCATGCACCAACATATCGAAAAGATCATTGATGTGGGTTCAGATGGTAATTGTGGGTATCGGTCCGTGGCCGCTTTAATCGGCAAAGGCGAGAAGAATTACACTCTTGTGCGCCATGCACTTATTTCAGAGTTGATCAGACACAAGGATACTTACAAAAATAATTATCCTAATAAGGGTGAGTTTGAAAAAGTTCACAGTTTGCTTGTTCCATGTATTTCCCAGTCTGTTCCACTGGACAAGTGGATGAGCTTCCCTGAAATGGGTCATCTGATAGCCGGTACTTGACGAGATATGGTCTTTCAAAGACTTTTTTCCCACTTCGGACTCCCCCGCCTTAAGATCCTTCTGGTCGCATCATTTGTGTTGGGCACCTTAGATCGCACCATTTTGTTCAGGTTTACTTGAAACCGGGATGTCCTATTCCGGCCACATTAGTTCAGTGGAATGAACATTACTTACCGGAGGCGGAAACTTGGCCGCATCCATTTTTCGATCGGATGGCCGAGTTCACCAAATTGATGGAGCAAGATAGAGAAACAAATAGGGAGATCTAAGAAAGATGGGGCTTTAGACTTAGGTGACGACACTTCGTTGGGTGCATTTTAATTTGTCATCGAACAATTTTTTGATGTATTGAACCATTTTTGATGTATTGATGAGAAAAATGTAATTTCCAACTGATTCAATACATATATAACATATATATTCAGTATTTTGCCCATGTTTATTTTTTCTAGTTTAAGTTTATTTATTCTATATGGTTCGGGTTCTGTAAAAATCAAATTTCCTTCTGGTTTATCACCTTTCGGAACTGCACTTCCGATTTAACCATTTTAAAAAAAAAACAACTCAGGGAATGTTTCGGACTAGCACATCCGAATCCACCTTGTTTTTTTTATAAAAAAAAAACAACTCAGTGGATGTTTTGGACTAACACATCCGAATTCATCCTAACATTTATTCGGATGTGTTATTCTGAAACATCCCCTATACAGGATAAGAAATGTTTGGTCCTAATTGATTCCAACCTTCTATAAATAGGGGCTTCAATGTATTTCTTCAACATCAAAACCCCCAAACAGAAATGACTCAAACATATCCTCACCTTGCTTTTGTATACTTCAACGACGACAATCCGCCACTTCAATTTCGGGTCTCCCAGGATACGCCGCTCACCGGTATGATCACAACACTCATCTCGTTATTGCAGTATCCAGAGAATCGGAGGGTGGTCAAGGTTGAGTATTGTTCGCCGTCGTTGGATGCTGAAGGAAAGATCAAGTTCACCAAGTTTGAGTTGAAGACTGGTGACGATTTAAGGATGATGTGAAGTACTTTTGAACAATACTCGAATAAGGGTCCGATTGAAGTGGATGCAGAGCTTAGAAGATAGGGAGAAGATGTTACCAAAATGTTGCAACGTCCTCAGTTACCCGTCTATAACAATATGTAATGTTTAATTTCGGCTCAGCTACCTATGTAATTTCGACTATTATTGATATTTTTATTTTGGTTCTGGTTTAGAACAATTCGGAAGTGCTTAACCGAATTTGGTCATCTGGTGTGTTCGAAATAGCTTATCTGAACCAATCTTAAAAAAAATGAACTATGATGCGCTCATAATAGCACTTCCGAAACATAGGGGCATTTTGAGAATTTCGCCAAAAACCCCAAAGAAATAGTAAGGATGGGAAAAGAAATTCCCAAATAATTATTAAGTGGTCAGGTTTCGTTTTTCTTGGGTTGGACAAACCCAACAGACCCGAACCGCAAGCAACCACTTGAAATCGGGTATAACACCTCTATGACCCGAATACCCAGATTTAACCCGACCGCTGCCGCTAGCCAGACATCTTCATTCCATAAACCTTAGACATCTTCGTTCTCTGTGAAGATGGCTTCACGCAGACTCGTATCGTCTCTGATTCGATCCTCAATCTCTGCGTCAACTTCGAGGCTCACTTCTCAATCCTGTGCCTCTCCTTGCGGCTACCTTGTTAACCGCGTAGCCGATTACACTACTGAAGGTCTCGTTAGAGGGTGGCGTGTGCCCAACACTGGATCCCCTATCACTGTAAATATCCAATCATTTAGTTCTGAATTGTTTTCATCTTCATTCGTTTCTGATTATTTTTTACTATATTGCCTTCAATTCAGCATGGTTCTATGCTTGTCCCTCATTTCCGAACTAGGTTTATGTCTACCGAGACGACGAATTCTATTGATTCTTCTTCTCAAGATAGTTCTTCACTTGAATCTGATGTGCCTCGTCCCATCAAATTTAAAAGATTAGATAAAACTGCAAGGCACATTATGCAGGCATGCCACTTCCCACTTTCATTTATTTATTCAATAAAGAGATTTGTTTGTTTGTTTTGTTTAATCATTTGTATTTATTCATATCCTTTAGATTTTAGACAAGGAAGCAGTGGAGGAGGTGAAAGGACAACGAGAAATGCCAGATATAAAACCTGGTTATATTGTGCAGCTCAAAGTGGTAAGAAATTATTTGTTTTCATGAGAATGATACAAATTTTTATCATGTCTGATATGATATGGTAGGAAGTGCCAGAGAACAAGAGGCGTGTTTCTATTATAAAAGGGATTGTTATTGCAAGGCGTAATGCTGGACTCAATACTACATTCAGAATTAGAAGGATGGTAGCTGGGGTTGGGATTGAGTCTTTATTCCCGTTGTAAGTAATTACCTTCCATATTTGTATATCTGCTTCTAGACTTAGAGTCTGTTTGGTAAGATAAAAAAAGAGCTTTTAACTTTTAGCTTTTAGCTTTTCAGCTCGTATTAATAAAAAAGCTTTGTTTGGTAACTTTATTTTAGCTTTTAGCTTTTAGCTTTTTTACTAGCTTTTAGCTTTTAGCTTTTTTACTAGCTTTTAGTTTTTGAGCTTGTAGCTTTTAGCTTGTGAGTTTTTCTTCCATTAATACCCTTATTATTTTAACTAAAATATATTATTACCCTCATTAATTAAAATGCCATTAATGTCATTTTGTATCTATCAGCTAATGAAACAGCTAATTTACCAAACACTCACATTAGCTTATCAACTATCAGCTACCAACTATCAGCTACCAGCTAAAAGCTACCAGCTACCAGCTAAAAGCTACCAGCTATCAGCTATCAGCTAGTTTTACCAAACAGAGCCTTAGCTTCTTCCCAGGAAAAGTCAACCAGCTTCTTCCCATGAAAAGTCTTAATTATATAAGGAACGGCATCCCTGAGAACCTTATGATGTTGTGCTGTGATAAAAATTATGTAAATTCTAGTTACAGGCTCATTGTATATGCTCTTTTTAAGCATTTTGGTTTCCCCAAAAGCTAATTTGAAAAACACACCTTATGTTACTATAGATAAATATTTCAAATTTGCAATATGAATTTAATGTGTTGTGTGTGCATGGAATCCAGTTCAATCTGTTTTATGTTGTGATCTTATAATTTAAAGTTGATTGCGCTTCAAGTCATGTCATCCATGTGACAGGTATTCTCCTAATATAAAGGAGATAAAGGTGCTGGACAAGAAGAAAGTGAGAAGAGCCAAGCTCTACTACCTGCGGGATAAAATGAATGCACTTAGATAACTACACTGATACCAGGTATCTTCATTTTGTTTTGCCATTTAAATCAATGCAAATGAACCATTTACCTGTGCTTTATTTTGTTGTCAACTGTGTTGTTTCTGCAATTAAAATTAATCTGCTGTAAAAATTCTGCTATAAAAATTTGTTATAAATATTCTGTTATAAATACCTCTATATGTCTACAGATTAGAAATGGAGATTTTTGTCATTATGAAATGAAAATTCCGCTGTAAATTATGCTGAATGAAAGGGTTGTTAATCAGATTATTAAAGTTGTTATGGCTGTATTATCTAGATTATGAAAATGAAAACAAGAATATTTCTTTTATCATGAATGTAGGTCAGTGGCCTTATGCGGGCTAGCCATACTAGCATCTGCCACCATTTTGGTAAATGTCTGAGCCAACACAATAAGTTGAGAAGGAAACAAGCCTTTTTAGACAACTACCGGAAGTTCCCAAATTTGCAGTAAATGTTTCAATTTTGTATCAAACTTTTCCGCACTGATGCTGCATCTGTTCTGTTCATGGCTTGTAGAATCATCATTAGATACTTGTCATTTCTTCTGAATAATATGATGACAGGTGAAGGCGGTGCTGCAGGATCTCTGATCTAAGTTACTGTCATGCTAATTATTAATGGCTATAAGTTGGCCTATATGTTGCCCAAGTTTGCTGGGACTCACCATGATTTTAGATAATAATGGCTATCGATTATCCGGTAAACCAGACAGAGGGGACATGTTCCTATAATTAGTTTGGATGATGAATGATCGTTTATCATAATGTATTCTGAAAGTCTGTATTATGGTAAGATACAATACAATCTGAAGCAAAACTTCCATTTTTAATTAAATATATGTAAACCAAATATACAAATGTTACACGTCTTTTCCTTTTATCTACAGAGCACAACATTTGAATTAGAGTCTGTTTGGTAAGACAAAAAAAAGAGCTTTTAGCTTTTAGCTTTTAGCTTTTCAGCTCATATTAATAAAAAAGCTCTGTTTGGTAACTCTATTTTAGCTTTTAGCTTGTAGCTTTTTTACTAGCTTTTAACTTTTTTTTCAAAAGCTAATTGAAGTAGCTTTTGAGCTTGTAGCTTTTAGCTTGTGAGTTTTTCTTCCATTAATACCCTTATTATTTTAACTAAAATATATTATTACCCTCATTAATTAAAATGCCATTAATATCATTTTGTATTTATCAACTAATGAAACAGCTAATTTACCAAACACTCACATTAGCTTATCAGCTATCAGCTACCAGCTACCAGCTATCAGCTACCAGCTAAAAGCTAAAAGCTATCAGCTATCAGCTATCAGCTATCAGCTAGTTTTACCAAACAGAGCCTTAGTTTGGATGATGAAGAGCAAAAGATGCTTAAAAATGTGGCTTCCACAAAACAATACACAACCGAATAGTATTATTTTTACATGTCATTATGATTTATATTTTAAATTCTAATATTCCTTATTTAAGAATTCTTGTCTTAAAATGATGTTACCGCAATATTTCAAATTTTCTCAATCCCATCTTTCATTGTTATCAAAAAAAATAAAGAGCTTCTTTCAATGTTGTTGAGTTCATCCAAAATGAATTTTTTTGCCTTTGGATTTTCCCATAACGATTAAAAATCATCAGACAATTCATGCTTCAATGACCAATTCTCCATATTGTTGTTTGTGAGCCAACGTCATAATTTAGAGCTGTACGAGCAATAGGACTTGCATTATAAGCTATCCATAATCAACATCAATCAAATTTTTTGAAAAGTGATTTTATAAAATAACAGTACCCACCATGATATGAAAATTGATGAAGAAGGGCGTATAATTGAATTTTCAGAGAAACCGAAAGGAGAGCAGTTGCTATGAACGTGAGCCTATAAAGTATAGTTTTTTTAGTTTATAACTGGTGAAATCATATATATCAACAATTAACCTTAAGGGATCCCAATAAGACCATAAAATATAGAAGAGATGTCTTCTTACCCGAAATCAATTTGGATTCTCAGGAATCGGATAGCGACAAAAACCTCAACAAAACCTTCATTTTTGCAGCTACCCAAGTTGCTCGCATTCGCACGGGACACGTGCCTATTCAATGATGCTGAATTGAACTGTGTGAGGTTTACGCTAACAACGCTCCAAAATCTGCATCAATATAAACATTATTAAGACTATTCTCCAATTTAAACATTTAATATGAAACTGCAAACTGAATTTTGCAAAAAATTAAAAAACTCACACATCAATCATGTCGAACCCGACACCACCAAACTCGCAGTCGAAAACGCGCGGCCACCGCTGATCTACCACCCGATAAGAATAAGAAAAATATAAGGGTAATAAACTGAGAAATTCATAGTTTACCTGCATCCGAAACCACCGCGTCTCACTCAGTCCTATCGCCACACCACTGAAACTGATTTGCACATCATTCTTGTTTCTGGTTCCCTTTTCTAGAACCATAAAGTCACCGCCGATTCACACTTCAAATTCGCTTTCTCAAACACAATCTCACAATTTTGATAGAAAGATAATTAGGTTCAGAGGGAGATACAGAAGAAATTTGAGGGAGAAAGATATGAAATGCAGAGAGCTGAAGCAGAAAGAGGAAAGGAGAGAGTTGGAAACCTGTGAAGAAGAGGAAGAATGGAGGAGAGAGAGAGAGAGAGAGAGAGAGAGAGAGAGAGAGAGAGAGAGAGAGAGAGAGAGAGAGAGAGAGAGAGAGAGAGAGAGAGAGAGAGAGAGAGAGGAGGAACTGTTTTCGCATTTGGAAGAGAAACGGTTTTGTGAAACCGCTATAGAAGAAGATTAGAGGGGAAGATTGAAAGTTTTGTAACCGTGGAGACAATGAGGGAACACAACCGTGTAGAGAATTAAGAAGAACAGAAAGTTGAGGCTGCTGATGTGGAAAATTGTGGATTCTTGCGCTGATGTGGCAGCCTATGGATTAGGAAAAAACATCTCTTTTCTTATCTGATAGATTACATGCTTGAGATCTCATGTGGTTGTAGAAGTTAGTTTTTTGATAATATCAAAGAAGATGTAAATAAACCAAACATTTAGTAAAGAATTGTTAAGTAAATCAAGCACATATTCATAGGGAAATTAAAGAAAGCATCTCTGTGAAGAAATAAAGAATTTTAAATAAGTTTTCCATCTTCAAATATGGAAAATGAGTGATTACATAGTCTTTCATCTTTCCGGGACAAAAATATTTCAATGGGAGGTTTGAGACTGGTTAGATAACAACATCCACCAGAGTTTTGTCTGAGAAGATCCCCTCTTGGTTGAGCAAGATGGAGGATTGGTGACTATAAACACTCTAGCGTCCAAGTCAATAAATGAATCAAGTAAGGGAGAATTTTTTTTAAGGTTTTCCAAATAGTTTATCTTGATTACAATATTTCTCTTTTATATAGTCAAATTTTAGGGTTTATAGGATCCAGAATCTTTTTTTTTTTGGAGAAGGTGTTGTTGTATTACTCGTTATGTTATTTAACAGCCTTTATTTGATCTTACCCGTTTATGATATGTGTCTTTAGTACAGAACATAGTATGTTCCGAAGATCTTATGTCCTTTCTTACTCAAATCACTTTCATTTGATACCCTCGATCTCATCGTCCATCACAATCACTTATTGATACTAGATCGTTCTAATTATAACCCAATATCCTTCTGGCCTAGGTCCAGGTAGGAACAGCTTCCCCTTAAGCTTGGCTTGGTGAAACCAAAAAGTGGATTTTATACACTTATAATTTTGGTTTATCAAATGGGTGATGATTTTAGTGGATATTCGTTCATCTTCAACTTGTCTTATTCTTTGGTCCTTTGATATTCCAATATTTCTTTGGAAATTAGGTTTGGCCTTTTATCTTTGACGAAGTAAAATTGAAGATAAAGGCAAATGAAGATTTGAACGATGAACTTTTATTATTTGATTTTGAATCTTACAATGCATAATTGTTAATTAATTGTAAAATTCTTTAAGCTTCACTTTATTCCTTGCGTGTGGTATTATGCATTGGACGAGGGTTTCCAAAGTGTAAGCCCATTTTCCTGAAATGAATTCAATTGGGTGTTAGCTTTGAACCCAAGGCATTCTTGGGTGTGGCCTTCACTTTAAGTTGGTCTAGTATCAAAGGGAAAGAGCCTAAACTATTCATTCACCACCAAGAAAAAGACCATGGGGAAGATAAGTTGCTCAGTTTTGTGGGAAAATAGAGCGTGTCACTATATGCCTTTGGCATTTATCGCATCTTTGGATGTTAACTTGATGTCTTTAAGGAGGATCTTAGTATGTTCCTACTCTTATGTCCTCTCTTACTTAACCACTTTCCTTTGCTGTCCTCAATCTCACTATCCATCGCGATCATTTATTGGTATTCAGTCATTCTTAATACAACCCATTATTCTAAAAGACCGATATTCTCTTGACCTCAGCCAGGTAGGAACAATGTCCTTACATTTATTTTTTATGCATCTTAAAACATACTTTAAAAATGTGTTTAGTTCAATTTTTTAAGTTTGAAAATCAATTCTTGAGTGTTGTGAATCAATTCTTAAGTGTTGTGAATCAATGAACCTCTCATTATGTTAAGTGTTTTCAATGTGTCCTGATTGTTGTATTACGTAAAGCAAATGTGCTAGTTGATCATAGTGTACACTCGAGCATTCATAAGCAAACTGCAGAGGTAATAACAGTTGAAAACTTCACACAGTATTTTAATAAAAGTCTCAAAATATGCAGACACAACTTCAAATTATTATTACATATGATAAATAGTCCACTACCAGAAATATTGAGAAAGTAGAATTACATGATTATTACTCATACAAAATAGAATACACCGACTCGCAAAAGCAATTTGTATATACTCTATAAAAAGAAAAAAATAAATAAATAGTCAAGTACCAGAAACAATGAGGAAGTGCAGTAACATAATTATTGTTGATCCAAAATAAAATACATCCAACTTTTTCAAGCAATTTGTATATACTTAACCTATTAAGGGTGCTGCTTCATCTAAAGGAAGCTCTTCTCTCTCTACCAAACTGCACATAAGAACTAGTTGAGAGTAGTCCTGCAAATCCCTTTGACAGACAACCTTCAACTGCACATTGGGACTTAGATGAACACAACGGGCTATTCTGTCTACTAGTATCCATGGACTCCTCAAGTGTATTATTTCCTTGTGGATTGTCCTCCTCGCAATCTGCAACACCGTACGATCTACCTCTTTTACAGTTTGACAAATTCATCTCCTCGGATAAATCAGCACACTCCATATAGTCTTTTCTTGCTTCCTCGGTTAACTTTCTCTTTAGACCAGCAAAACTTTTTCGCCCTGTATGAAAACCAAAATCGAACTCTACATTTAGGGCCTTGGTTGGTAAACAGTTTAAGTTTATGTATCTGCTTTGGATAAACAACTTATTTGCAACTTATAGCACAAATGTTTATCAAAATACGTGCTTATGATAATAAGTTTGCATAAAATGTTTTTATAACAAAAGATAAAATACTGTTAAATTGTTTTTATATATGTTATGAGTTGTTTTCACTAGCTATCTTGATTGAGCTTATAAAAATAAGCTAAAAACAGTTTCTGGACAAGTCGAAAGATGTTCCTATAAAATCCTTCAAACAGTTTTGTAAGTGATTAACTATGTAGATTAGCTCAAATATGTCAAATCCAAATTGACTTTAATTATATACCAGAAAGACTGAATTTTCTCATATCAGTGAATGGATGTAAGTAGTAAATTCAATTAACTGACCAGGAATTGACAGAGATTCAGGATCACCACAGTTACACTGGAAGTTGGAATTTTCATAATACGATCCCGGTTGCCTGCAGGATAAAATTCAGTCAGTTCAAATTTATCAAGAAACAAGTGCCTAAGTACATATGGATGGTCCTTCTCGTGATTCTCACTCATTTTATTAGAGAAGATTTTCTATGTTTCTTTTGCTTCTATTTCCTTAAGTTTCTCCATGATTCAAGAATGAACATTAATTGTTCTTAGAAATTGGGTTGGACCTAACTTAACCTTACAAAACCGGCTTGTAAGGTGATAGATTTCAAGGTTTAATAAACACTACACGGGTCATATAATGTGGAACTGAATTCACCCCTTCATATCCAACACAATGAAGGTGTTAAAGGCTGCAATGATGACAACACAAATTTTGGAATTAGGCGGCTAGGGGCGGACTGTAATGAAGGCGGAATTTCCAACACACCTCTCACGCTCAGGCCCAAATAGAACTTGAAGTGTGGACGATGCGGGAAGCCCAACAACATAACTAAGATAAGTTTGACACTATTTTAAAATTTGGATTAGGCCTAACTCAACCTTACGAAACCAGCTTGTAAGGGGAGGGTTGCCCAAGCTATATAAACACTACATAGACCATATCTCTAAGCAATACCATATCTCTAAGCAATGTGGAACTGAATTCACCTCTTCATACCCAACACAACTAAGGTGTTGGAGGCTGCAATGAAGGAAACCCAAATGTCGCAATTAAACAGCTAGGGGGTGGACCACAATGAAGGAGGAATTTCCAACAGTTGTATTCTCATTACTTGAAACCAGCCTTTGGCTAAGGAATAAACATAACAGCATTCACCCTATTTCTTTACTAACAAAAATCTTAAAGCATACTTATCAACAATAAAAAACAATCTTAAGTATTAAAAAGACAACAGCTGAGAACTGGTTTACATGTTTTTCATGAAATTAACTTACTCAACATTTTACTCTATCTACATGACATCAACCAAAACCAATAAATTTTAATCAAAGTTGTTTATCGTAGGCAGCATTATTAAAATCTCACTATGCCATAGTGCTGTAGTGTCACTATAGCTGACAACATTTTGTAATAAATAACATATCAGAGATCAATAACGGTTTGTCCAAATTCTGCTATGTTAACAGAACTGGTAGTAATTAATCAACCATTTAGAATCTTAGAGGATTATATTATCAATCAATGCCATCAAGCTTCTATCAAAAACAAATATTTTAGCAAATCCAACAATAATAACTTTATCATCAAAATCCCTATAAGAACTCAAGATGCCTTGTTTGGCCATAAAGAAACCTAACCTGTACATATGCTCGACAAAATCATCTATCAAAATAGGCCAAGCGCCTGCAAGCACAAAAATAGCATTGCATCCATTAGTAAAAACATCATGACTACCCTGGTTGGCATCCTTCTAATGCATATTCCTCAAGTAATCATATTCAACAAACTTCTAATTTAACCTTCCATTTTTTAAAATGCAAGTGTTTCCAAACAGAGAAAATTCAAATAGACATGCAGATGCAGCATGAGGAGCAAAAGTGAGAAGACCGTGCAAATATTAATGTATTGAAAAAAGATTTAATGACCTGAAGAGGGATATAAAGTACAAATTTCTGCAACTATGTAGCTAGTTGTAAAATGTCAACAAAGAGAACAGGCAGTACCTTCGGGATCGTATGCATCTAGATTATCACGCGTACACAAGCTGAAAGACAGAACCTGTTGCCATGTATCCTCAGATATGTTGTATCGTTGATTTTTCTAAAGAAAAAGTGATAGATCAGTTTCCCATGGAAAAGTTAAATGAAAATAATAAGACCCTACTAGGTTGTACAGATGGATTGGCCCACAGGTTATATAAAATGGACCTCTTAGACGGAGATTTAAATTAGTTGAGACTTGAGAGAATAAGTATCCCTAACCCTAGATCAGGGTTATATAGGATTGCGCACAAGCTCAAAGTTTTTTACCTAGCTGAGACTTGTGAGACATTCAAATTTATTTTCACATAACTTTACAGTGATAAAATATTGCATTAAAAAGATGAAAAAGTGTGCACATTATCATTTGAAATCTGCCATACATTTTTTTATAAATATTTCCATAATAACACCACCTGTTGCTCGTGAGATTCAAGTACTTCAAATTCAACAAGGACGACGAGTTGTATTATTGTAAGCATTATTGTACCTCAATAAATTCACACCAGGGTTGGAGCAATGGAAACCGCCCATTAAGAACTAATTTCCAAGCAGTCACTGCCTTGCTTACGGCTGCAAATTTTCAAATTTTGGAAAACAAAGGATAACTAGTGAGTGAGTAAACATTCTACTTCACCATTGAAATGATTAAATAGAAGACTGTACATGAATAATTTATCTGAGATACTTACTGATGTTCTTTTGACCATTTTCGCGACACATGAAGAAAACAAATTCATAGAACCGAGAGAACTCGGAAAGGGTTGCCTAGAGAGAGAAACACGAGAAGTATGTCAGAAAGGAAACAATAAAATGAATGCAATAACTCTTAGCATCGTGCTAGATATTTTTTCTTGTCTCTCCTCATAGTATAGAAAATACACAACCTCTCAAAATGTCACTTTTGAAGTCTCACTACCGCAAATGATATAAATAAATGTTTTCTTTTATGTTTGGGAAAAGAAAATGTTTAAACCCTGCTTGTGTACTTGTAGAAAGAAATCGTTATGTTAGATAAACATATATATGCATGACTGGTTGTGCTAAAAAAAGGAAACTGACCATCAAACCCAGCCGTGACATGAGCATTGAAAGTTCATCAAAAATAGTTGCCCTGAAAATTTAACACGTCATGAAATTTTAAGATAGAGAAGAAAGATGCCCACTTGGTGCAATCGTGCAATTTTATAAACATTTAAATTTCATTAATCTATACATGGTACAGAAGTAACTTTGAGATAAACATGACAAAGACAACCACAAAAAGGTGGAGACTCCACCGTGGAGAAGAAAAACAAATTTGTTTCTGTAGAAGCAGAACTTTAATGCAGACAGCAAATGTAAAAGCACAAAAGATCCAGGCATGACTATGAAAAAACTGCCAGAATTCAGCTCAAGCATGCCTTCACTTTTTCCAATACAAGCATTTCAAGAAACTAGAGCTTGAAATTATTAAGTAAACTACAGATCTGATAGATGGCGAGTGTTAGTAAACTCGGACCGACGAGTTCGACAAGCTTAACTGGGAACCGGACCCATAGCAGGTCCAGTCATGCATTTGAATTGCTTCTGCCACTAAATTGGTTATAAACTGATTAAATCGGTCAAAACCAACCCATTTCGATTCAAAAGAAAACTGGCCCTCTCGCCTTTCAATATCTGTTGCAGCTTACTAGTGTTTCAAGGCGAGTCTTTTCAATGTTTGTTAGTAATTAATTAACTTCTTTTGTTGACTGATAGTAATTGGAATTCAATGCGCTGCTTTTCCAACTTCATAAGCGGCGGACATCATGAAGCCCACTTGTAAGCAGCAGCAATTTCATAATTATTAGTCTAGTAAAAGCTTTAATATAGTTGGCTAAAAGAATGAAACTTACACTGGTGGGATTCGATACCAAATAAAATGCTTGAGCACGGATTTATCACGTGTGCTGGTAGCACTAAAGATAAATGACATTCTCTTCATTAAATATATGATATCTATCATGGAAATTTATTGATTAATATACATCAATTCATGCAGTTCAACTAGTGACCCACTAGTTCAATAACTAATAGAAGGTGCTAGAAAGAGAAACTTCTAGATTATACAATGTACTGCTCTAAACTAGAGCTAGGCACACAAAATAGTTGGCAATTGGTGCAAAAGAATGCAGCAGAAGAACACAACAGTAGACAGTTAAAGCAGAAGCTAACAGCATAGTAATCATGATTCATAAAAATCTCATTCACAGAAACCAATAAATTAGTATCAAACCATAGATCAGTAGCTTTCCTAGAGTATTCAAGAATCACAAACATCAAAATAAATCATATTACTAGAACTAGGGCGCTTTCAATAAAGGTCCGAAACCATGATCTAAACCACAACATAACGGCTTTCGATGTTGTATAAACTAAAATGAGACATCAATTAAGGCCACGTTTAACCGTGATTCTCCGCAATATCAATAATCGTGACAAAACCATTACCACAGCCGCTATTTAAAACCCTGAGTCGAACAACTATTTGAAAACTATCCTAAAAAAAAACTCAGAGAGAAACAAACCCTGTACAAACTCTGGACTCCACCAACTTTGAGAGCTGTGTCAGTGCCTCCCTTGAAACCTTAGCCTTCTGAAACTCACTGTCTTGTCTATACCCTTCTTCACCAATAACAACTGCATGTCCAGATTTTATATCTATACAAACCACAAACAAACTCAAAACATCAAATATATAACTTAAGAGAGTTAAATTTATTCTTAGTCCAACAAATTTTTTATTTTTTTTCCTAATTCATGTATCAAAGGTTTTAAAAAACAATCACAATCGCATAAAGGCTTTCGCGATTTCGGTCAATACAGGTATTACGACACTACGACACTGATTGAGGTCGTCGCAGTGTTAATCAACCACAATTTGTTCTTTAACATAAAAACCGTGAATAACAGTATCGGTATAAGCATATGCTAATACTATTTTGTCACGGTCGCAATTAAAACCTACGAAATATCAAAGGTTTTAAAAAATGGTCGCAATCGTGTAAAGGCTTTCACGATTTCGATAAGTACAGATGTTACAACACTGATTGCAGTAGACGTCGCAGTGTAAATTAGAATTAACCACAATTTGTTCTTTAACATAAAAACGGTGAATAACATTATCGATATCACCATCTGTCAATACTATTTTGTCGCGGCCACGATGAAAACCTATGAACTATCAAAGGTTTTAAAAAACAGTCGCGTAAAGACTTTCGCAATTTCGATCAGTAGAGGTGTCACGACACTAATTGCGGTCATCGCAGTATAAATTAACCATAATTTTTTCTAACATAAAAACGGTGAATAACGGTATCAGTATCAGCACCAGCATCTGCCAATACCGTTTTGTCGCGGCCGTTTCTTAAAACCTATGAACTATATCCAGTGACTACAAATTACAAAACTGCATGCAATTACTTCAACATACTTAACCCTAAAAGCTGAATTCAACGATTCAAAAGGGGAAAACAAGAATTGGCACATAACAGGTGGGAGAGATTACCACAGAATCTTCGGTAAATCTCGAAGATGTCGATCTGAGATGCATCCATGGGGAAGAAACTTGCCCTCTCGAAGTTCTTCGAGCAAGTGGCGAAGGATGAAGGTGAGGTAGAAAACCGTAATGTAACAAAATAGATATTTATTTTCAAATTTTTTGAGACTTAATTAAGGTGCTATAAGTTTTATATGTATACTCACACGAAAAGATTACTGTTAAATCTTCAATAAGATTATAAGATTTGTTTTTAAATGGAAAGTTAGTTGTTAGGCTGTGTTGATGGTTGGGTTGGATCGGATTTGGATTAGTCTCTTGTCTAGAATTTATTTTGTCACCTTTTTAGTTTAATCTTGCACTCCCACATAATGAGCCTCAGGCTCATGTTACTTTTATGCCCTTAATAAATATTTTTTATTTTTGAAAAATACGGTAAGATATTGGATTTTTTTGCGTTTATATGAAAAATATTAGATATTGCAAAAAAAAAAATTAATGGACATTTTGAGATTTTTCAAAGAAATATGGAAAATTGCAATAAAAACACATTGATTTTTGGTAAATATTTGAAGAAATATCAAATTTTTTGAAATGTTTTGTATATTTTAGATTTTTGAAAAATGATGGTAGTTCGTATTCGATAGGCAAAAAAATTTAACATTACCGAATTTTTCAAAAAATTCGATAAACTTCTAAACATTTTGAAAAATCCGGTAGTGTTGAATATTATTATTTTTTTGCTTATTAAATAAGATCTATTGATTTTTTTAAAAAATTCGAAAAATTACAAAAGATATCGGATTTTATCAAAAAAAATGCATATCAAACTTTTTAAATACATTATTGGATATTTCAATTTATACCGGATTTTTTACTTGTTCTATAAGATTTTTTTACAAAATTTTGTCAATTATGACAACGGTAATATGAGTATTATGAAAATATATGGGTGTCATGTCAAACTGTGAGGGTGGCAGAATAAATTTTCTCTGTTATTTAATTCGTTTAAATTTTAACGGGTTGGATTCATCATCAATCCATAACTTTAAGGTCAAAATGGAATCAAGCTGAGTCGTTCATTTATGGATTGGGATGGGTTGTGCTTCAAATAAAAAATATTTTTATAAAAGAAAACTGTAAGACAATTCAATGCAATATCACTCGTTTCTAACACTCAAATTGGATGAAACATATCATATAATATTTAATGAAATTCATCAACACAATATAACATTTGATAGAAAATCCCACATGACACGTGATTTTTCATAAAATACGTAAGTTGGAAATAATACAAAAGAACATAAGAAAAAAGCAAATAAAAAACAACATTAAATTTTAGAATTACATAAATTTATTGATGTTGTATTGGTGGTAAATAAAAAATGGAAAAATTATTGTTAGTAGTGTGATATTAATTTTATGTTTTCATTTAAAATAAGGGTTAAATAAGTTTTTTATCCCTCTAAATATAACGGTTTTCAACTTTAGTCCCTCTAAACATTTCCTTCAAAGAACGGTCCTCCTAAAAAATTTAATTTTAACTTTTTGTCCCTACTGCAATTTAGCGACGACTTTTACAATTTAGCGACGGTTTTTGATTTAGCGACAAATTTATTGACAATTTTAGCTACGATTTTGCCATGAGGGACCAAAAGTTAAGATTAAAATTTTTAGGAGGATCATTCTTTGAATAAAATATATAGAGGGACTAAAGTTGAAAACCGCTATATTTATAGGGACCAAAAACATATTTAACCCTTAAAATAATAATAGAAATAAAAAAAGAGAAAATGGGTGATGCACTGACAGTGTAAAAAAGTTTTACACTGTCAACCAATCACGACCATGAATCAGGACAAGTCAGACTGTAATTTTAAAAAAAACTTATATGACATGGCAAAACGATTTGTTTCTATTGGATGACAGTGTAAAACTTTTTTACACTGTCAATGCACTACCTTTAACCTCATAAAAAAATCACTAATGTCATATCAATGGGTTGGGTCAATGGGTCTGCGAATTGAAAAATATAAATCTGATACTTGAACCAAAACTTTACAAGTTGTTGTGGGTTGGTTTAGGTATACTCTAAACATATTTGAATAATTTATGAATTTGTTAGCCTTGGGTCAACGAGTTTGCAAGTCGACTTGCACCATTGAACACTTCTTTAGTTAGTGTAGATTATAAATTTTAAAATATCAAAATTTATAGGTAATAAGTATAAGATAATAACTTTCAATATTACAATTGATTTATAAATATATTTATCTATATCGATATTATTGAATTAATGTAATTCTTCTTAAATGATTTATTTTTAAAAGACTCTTGTATAATTGAATTTATTTTTAAAAAAAATTGGCAAATGTTTGTAATATCCACCATTCAAAGTATGCTTACTCACACCATTACCATTTATTCCTAACTTATTGCCTGTTGGGAGTGTCATTTGTAGTGGAGTAATGAACAAGAGTAAACTAGTAATGGTTGCTTAGATCAAAATGTGTAAACCTTCCATGGTGGATTAGGCTTAAGATCCCTTATTAGACTTAATTAGGCATTTAACCTAAATTTTGGACGGGGTCTGATAACAAGTAAAGAATCTCGGACAACCATTCTCAATGGCAGAATTTTCAAATCTTATGGAATAGTCAAACATAATATTTTTCCACTCTTTGGTTTAACATCAAAATTGAATACAACACCATCAAGAATAACTTCGGTTGGTCTCTAGGGAGAGGAACTTCTATCAATTTTTGGCAGGATTCTTGGTGTATCCCACCTTTGATCCTCGAAACATGTTTATAGTCCCTTCAAAGTCAAGATATCTAAGTGCACTCCAAAGTTGTAGAGATCATTTTTCATGTTCAATAAGAATTTTCTATTGATTGGACCACGATCTTCCCTTTTATTCTTCAAATGATTCATTATTCTCTCTTACACAACACCATGTATGAAGACATCATAATTTGTCCCTCTTACACATTAGAAAATTGGTGGCTTGCTTACACTACTAACCGATCGAAGAAATGCTATTTGGTTCTAAAAGCTCCATCAATTTCATCATCAACAATTTGTGGGAAGCTATAAATTGGGCTAGGATCAAAAATCACATTCCAAATGTCATGTAATCAATATCCAAGATAAAACCTCAGATGCATCTGACTGGAACTAATTCCTCAATCACTTCATCTTCCTCTCTAGATGACTTTAAGATCATCAAGGATTTCAATACCTTCATCAAGCCTCCAAAAAATGCCTCAAATCATATAAGTAAAATCACACCATCCTCTTCTTGATTAGATAAAATACAATTGTGATGATGCATACAATCATGATCTCTTTCCGTCCAGATGTAGTGTAATTTTTTAGATGAACATGGAAACTTTATCTTAGCCTTTGTTGATCAAGTCATTCGGTAATTTTTAACTCTTATTGAGTTCTTTGAAGTCCTTAGAGTCATGCAGATCGCAATGGAAAAGTGTTGAACAAAGCTTTTGATTGAAACTCATTCCAATATTGTGGTGTAAGCCTTCTACAAGCCATGTTTGGTACCTTGGCAAGTAAGAAATACGTGGACACTTGTATGATTTTTTTTCACATAGACACTTTTTATTTCTCACATCTATAGATAAGTTAATTCATGCGCAAACTTTTTATTAATTTTGATCTCTTATCGAATTTCTATCCATTTTTGAATTCATTCCTATTAGCATTAGAAATGACTTCGTACAAAATTGACTAAGAATGTCTTTCTTTAAATTTTCTTCCTTTTGATGGGTTAGTGGCTTCTCTTTCTCCGATAAAGTTTCATTTTCTCAATATATAAAACTTTATTCCAAACAAGAATATTACAATTTAAAATACCTTATCTATTGATTCAATAAAAATAAATTATTTAAGTTGGATATTCGTGAAATTTAATATTTATTAGAAATCATTAAGTAGGATAATATGTAATTATTTATAAAATAAGTTGATCATTTTCTATAGAGGGAGAATACATTAATAATTTTCCAATGACATTTAATAAAATAAAGTATGAAATTGGTAGCCAAACTAACGCATGACGCACTCTAAAAGATAACGAACAATAATGGACGAACTGCTAGCCAACCATCCAGTCATAATGGACGTCCTCATCATATTATCACAAATATATAATAAACTTTGAGAAAAAGTATAAGTGTATAGGATTGTTACCACTATAAGGGTACAACTGACTGCCACAGTCCTTACCTTCCAAAGGAATCCCTTTCCAAGTCTGTGGTAGGTGTACGCCAATGTAGTCTCTCCCCAGTTGTACCCCTGGACACGTGCGGTATCCAATAAGTACGCCAGGTTAACGACATATGTGTACAACAAGCTCGTGTCCACAAACAATTGGGTGCCTAAAAAATATAGAAAGTAACATCTCAGCGCCCACTACCTGTGTATATCCACCTCATCATCGTCGCCAGCATCTACTTGTGCCTCAAGGAGCTCGACATCATACTGTGTTATGAAGCAAAATCTAAACCCTAACAAAACTAGAGAAAAGTTGTAAAACTAAGAGAAAGATAAAACTAAACTATTAAAATTAAACTTCATTTCTTTTCATTCATACCTAATGTCTCAATGAGACTACAATATACAGTACTTCTAATGATAATAAACTTAAAGGCTCAAACACTACTAAAATCTCAATTCAACCAAACATTCAAAATAGAATAAAAACTAACATTATATTACTAATTAAAATATCTTATTGCACCTCCTATCATTATCCACCCCTTCAAAATCAACCTTGTCCTCAAGGTTGCAAAAAATATTATAGGCATTAATCTTTCCTGCATCCCACTATGTGAAAGAAGAATTAGTAGGCATAATGCTAGAGTTGTAGCACTTGTGATACCAGTCAGCCTCACATGCTAAGCCTTTTCTATTGGATATCTCAAGATGTATAAACAGTTTGAAATCTCCTTCAAAATTGCTGTCAACATCCTAGTAACTTCCATCCCTTTGAGATGCATGCAATTCCTTAAAATTAAGACCTCGAGCAAATTCCCATCGTTGGAGCTTCCATGGTTTCTTAAGAAATTTCCAGTGATTGAATATGATGTTGAAAAATCAACATATTTCAGTTTCCGAAATCCCTTAACCAGTGTGCAAACTTTACAATCATGTAGCTTAAACCCTCGAAGAGATAAAGAGGTTAGATGAGGACAATTATTTACTAGCTCAGAACAGGTTTGCATTTTCAAGTTGTCATCTCTACCTATTCTGGAAGACTCGAAAAAAAACACTTCCTCAAGTGGTAGTTAGCACTTACTAAGATTAGAGTTTGCCTCATTTCAACATGGATTCCAACAATTTCCAAATCAAGGAGAGAAAGGCATGCTGGCAATGCACAACAAAGGGATGAGTTGTCTATTCTCTCAATGATGTACAGGTGTAACATTCCCAAAAGATCCCCCGGTGCACCACCCTCTGCGCTTAAAGGGTTTAAACAGTATCTTGTAAGAATGGGTGATTCTTTCCCTTGACGAAACCTCTTTTCATTCCATGAAAATTTAGGCGCCTCTAAAATAGCTTTTCTGACGGTAGAAACTGTAACACCCTTCTAAAACCCCCGCGGAATATCAAATAAATTCAGAGTAAAACATAAACAAGGGCATTACAACTCCAAAATATTTAAAACATTAAATCATGTCATGCCTTATGAGGAACATCAAAACATATTATTCAGTAATCATGTTAACACAGTGGAAAATACTTCAAAACTGAATAACATAAAACATCGGTATTCAACACCAAGAATTCATCGATTTAAAACCAACAAAACATTATTCCAATATAGGGAAAATAATCCATCAAACAACTTAAAAATAAACGTCCCATAGTGTTACAAGACCAGAGCATGACATCGACAGAACCGAACTAAACAAAGTAACTCTACGAGTTATCCTCACCAAGCACAAGCCGCTACTACTTAATCTGAAAAATATCAACAGTAAGGGTGAATCTCATTCGCAATTAACAAATGTTATAAGCTCATAAACAATAAAATATCGTGCATATTATTCACCCAATTGCAATATATTCAGATTTACAACCAATATACATCAATCACACAAAATAAATCAATCACATCATATTATAATATTGGAAATCTTCCATTCATGTTATAATAATACATACATACTAATGCAATGCAACTACAAGCATACGGTACCAATCCATGGGATTAACTCATCTCATCGATCCACCACGAACAGGATACGGCTACTTCTACTCACTAATTCTGCGCAACGGGAATTAGTTACCGCTGATCCAACACCACCAAGATACAGCTACAATTATGATTATGTATGCATGCACCACCTTAAGCATGCTAATCATCAACACCAAACAATTTGAACAATCTTTATCATGTTTTAACACCGAACAACAATCATTATATAATTCACACTGAATACAAAACTTCATTATAAACATGTTGTCACAACAAATCCACATTGTCACATTAGCCAATTCATGCACACAATGTACAAAGACAACACCAAATATTTTAAATATAGGTATTAAAATAAAGCCGGCTACTGTCCAACACATCATTTAAGTATATAGAACATTTCATTAGCTTCACGACGCTCAAAACCGCGCTTAAAACGGACTTACGGTTCGAAAGTTATGAGTTTTAGAAAATATTTTTTTTTCCAAAAAGCTATAGCGTAACCGGTTGCACAAATGGCGTAACCGGTTACGTCCACGAAAATGTTAATTTTTTTCAGAAAACCTTCAGTGTAACCGGTTACAGGAATAGCGTAATCGGTTAGGATTGGCGTAACTCTATTCGCTATTATTCTAAACATGTCGTAACCGGTTACAGAAATAGCGTAACTGATTAAGAATTCAAAAAAAATGCAAAATTTGGAACAAAACACTCAGCGTAACCGGTTACGTAACCGATTACAGTCCCTTCTGCAATAGCAACTTCGTTTTTTACAGCACTTCAGCCTCTCCACTCAACCCAAATCATACCCGTTCAATTATAACACAATTAATGAGCTAATTTCAGAGATTTCACACAAAGTTATTAAGCAATAAGTCTATTTCACATCACCAATCATCCACCAACATTCCATTGCATAAAATTTATGAATTTGAGCCCTAAACATCAAAACCCCAAAACCTAACATACATCCCAATCGAAACAAGTAATACACAATCAATCTTATCACCTATGTACCGATAATAGAGATTAATTGGAAGAATCTCCTTACCTCAAAGGTTGATCTTGGGTTCTTCCTCTTCTTCACTCTTTTGCACTTCTTCAGCTTTCACGTTCTCTGCTTCCTTCTCTTTTTTCTCTTTTTCTTCTAATTTACAATTTTCCACTTTTTCCTTATTTTATGAAAAATGAAAATTCACTTTAGTAAGGGCCTATCCCTCAGCACCCCCTTTTACTAAACACGACATCAAGCCCAATAACCTCATTTTCCATAATTCTCCAATAAATCCAATAAAATGCCAAATAGTCCCAATAAATAATTTAATTTAAATTAATTAAGGAAAAATATGAGGTGTTACAGAAACCAATGGTTGAAAAAATCCAGGAGAAGAAACAGTAGCAGGGACAACACCAAGTTTAAGAGACCTTAATGCCTTTCCAACTCGCTGAATCATCATAGTGGACACTATGACATTGTTAACCTTAAGGATAAGTGTTGTCAAATCCATATTCTGATAGCACAGAGGATCTTTAGTACAATTGCTAAAAAAAATGAACAAGTCGCAGATACTTAGCACAGGCTTTGAGTATCAAGCATCAAAAATATATCTTCCTCTTCTTTCTCGAGATAGTGTTGAACGAATTGGTTTAGAAAACACGCCAGGAAAAGTGACAATGGTTGAATGACAATCTTATCTGGTGGTTTTGGTGGAATCGCAAAATTAGCATTATCGTGAAACCCTCTGTTGTTGATTTGAGGCTCGCCCATGAGAGGTATTGAAGATTCAAAATCTAAGATTTCTGTAGAAACACTTGATCAGGTGGTTTCGGCGGCGAATGCGATGGGGGATTGAGAGCATGAAATACTCCACATTTTGATCCTTGGTGTACTCTAATATGATCACACTCATAAAGAACGGGTTCATCGGTAACCTGTTGTTTTGGTAGTTATAAACTCTGGATGAGTTTCCTGATGTGAACATGAGCTGCACAACTCTTTCATGACTTTTTATGAACGAAAGTTTTGGAAATCTTTCGGCCAAAAGAACTACTTTCCATTAACATAGATTGAATTCTATAGAGAACCATATTTTTGCAAATAATTTTAATAAAGTTTACTGCTAATAGTATCACAACTTGATAAAAAGTGGCACAATTATGAAAGAGTAAAAGTAGCTCAAGTTGCATGTACCGGAACGAAATCACTGCGCCTAGCCTTACTTTTGGACGTGAGTGAGAAGTGGCTGAAACATATAAATGAATCGGTGACATATGTTCGGTGGCTATAGGTTCAAAATCCCTCACACATATCATCAATATTTTGAACAAAAGAGATCTATTCACTGCATAATCGAACGAAAGACAAAAGATCTCAAAAGTTATGAATAAATCAAATGAAAATGTTAGGAGGTGCAATTAGATATTTTAATTAGTAATATAATGTTAGTTGCTATTCTATTTTGAATGTTTAGTTAAATTGGGCTTTTAGTAGTGTTTGAGTCTTTAAGTTTATTATCATTAGAAGTACTATATATTGTAGTCTCATTGAGACATTAGGTATAAATGAAAACAAATGAAGTTTAATTTTAATAGTTTAGTTTTATCTTTCTTTTAGTTTTACAACTTTTCTCTAGTTTTATTAGGGTTTAGATTTTGCTTCCTAACATTAGTGCTTTCATTCTTGAACATCAACATCTCCTATGACATATCCATTTCCCTCATTTTTCATTCCTCCATTTTATTCTTATCATCCCAACACCATCATTTTTACAACCTCGTTTGCATGGAATAGTCTCTTATCTTATTCCCCTAACATCCCTTTTATTACCCCATCACAAATATTTTCCTATAACCATGGATACACACCACATCAACAACCACCCACTCCAATTTCAATATCAAACCCACATCCTATCACCACTCTTAACAACTTGTAGCACATATCAGTACAACACCAACCATCCACCCAAGAACAAATTTATCCAAATGATTTTCAAGAACTTTTTCAAAACTTGTATCTAGCAGAAGAAAAATATCAGAACCAAAAGAGAGCTATTGAAGAGAAATATCAAGCCTTTGTTCTTTTTATCAAAAGGTCACTAGAAAAACTCAAAGAAAAATATGTGTTCAAGAGGAATGTAGAAAAACAGATAGAAGAACAAAAAGAAAATTTTGGTTCACATGTAGTTTTTCAAGCAAAATTTTCGGCATCACCTCCGACGACTCTTCTAAAGACAAATTCGACATCATTTCGGGTCAAAACTCTGGTGACGCTTTTGTCATCATCTATGGTATCCTCTCTTCCGATGAAACTTTCTAATTTGCAGTTGTCACCGGTGAAACTATCAGATCTACCATTATTGTGGTCACTAGAAAATCTACCGGAACAACAACGACCACCGCTAGAGCCACCACCATTTTTTAATTGCTTATATTACTTTAATTTTTATTTAATTTTGTTTGAAAAAAAACAAAAAGAAGATGATGCAGAATGAATGAAAAGAAATGAAGTTTAATTTTAATAGTTTAGTTTTATCTTTCTCTTAGTTTTACAATTTTTCTCTAGTTTTATTAGTGTTTAGATTTTGCTTCCTAACATATTATCTCCTCAAGAAGTGAGACATGGCGCGCACCCCACGGGTCCTCTCAACCTCCTCAAATGTGTCCTCAGGATCAACCCTCATCTCCTCAATCAACATCTCTCTCGCTTCCTCCTTCGTCAGCCTACCGTGACTAAGGAGGATACCCCTGATAGGTATATGCAGGAGGCATACAATGTCGTCAAGAGTGATGGTAATCTCACCATGAGGAAGATGAAATGACGATGTCTCTGGATGCCACCTCTCTGCAAATGCCATCAGCATCCCATTATGTATTGTCTAAAAATCCGACCTGACAGAGGTCCCTCAGCCCAGAAGTTGTGAGGACATTCTGGAACCACGCCTTTTCAGGCTGGGCGAGAGCAGCAATCTTTCTGCTGTGGTTGTAGAACTTTTGGGGTTCCCTATCCTAAAATTTTCCAAAAAAAACACTGTTATTAATAAGAAAAGTTAGAAACAATTAATCAGAAACCGAAGAAAAAAAGTAATAAGTAATAACCAAAGAAAATTTACCTCCCTCACTCAGATATGTTTGGCTGAATGATCTGCATACCCTTTCAACAAGGATGCATCTATAGGACCCCCTCCAGATACCAGACAGCCTCTGACACCTCATCATCCTCGTGTAACTCAGGAAGTAGCAACGGGGATCTTGCATCGGCAGTCACTGGCATAGGCACAGGAGTAGAAGAATTGTCTCGTCGACGTCTACAGGCGGAGGTTATCTGTAAGGAACCCTCAGTATCATCCCGAGGCCTCCGTGATGAAGTAGTAGATAGAGAAGGCCTCTTAACTGGAACAGATGGTGAAGGCCCCTCAACTAGAACGGGTGGAGAAGGCCCTGCTGGAATGGGTGTAGCATGTATATCTGTTGGAACGGCAGCTCCATCGGTCACCTGTAATACTACATGCATCTGTTCACGTTGCACGGATGCATGATGTGCAGTCCTCCCATGTATAATGCGGTCTGGATGATCGGCCATAATGTCTGCATTGTGATACAAATAAAATTGAGTCAGATACTCTGTAGAAGAATCATCAACCTTAGATGCGCATAAGAGGAACATGTTGAATTGAGCTACTGAGACACCTACCCGATTTTATTAAATATTTGATAAAAAAAAACTCATATAAATGCAATTGTTTTTAGAATACGATAAAAATTTAAATTTTTGCTTCTTGATCAATAAAAAGTCCACCATATTTTTTTAAATAGATTATTGAGTTTTTTTAGTTTTTACTTGTTCTTTTGAGTGTGATTTTTTTTAAACACTAACTTTTGGATAGAAGCAATAATAACAACTAACAAGAGTAATTTTGTTATAGTAAAAAGTGTGAAAGTGCCCCAAGTAAAATGGGATGCCAACTAAAATTCTCCTATTTTCTCGTGTCATTTGAAAAGGAAAAAATACATTTCAATGAGTATTCAAATAGATATTTTAAGATCAAACTTGTAGTACAAATTCTCATTAATTTCTTTTATCACTAAATGTATATAAAATCAAAACAAATAATTAAATCTAAACTTTCAAACAGTGTATTGAACAATTTTTAATTAAATACATGACTAATTATAATTTAATTCATATTTGTGAGTGTAAAAGAATTGAAATTTAACCAAAGATAGTGAGACATTATTTTCGTTCTTAACCCCTTCTGTTCCAAAAGAGAAGAAGCATTAGTAATCTAAAGTTCGGTTGTCGGGTCATTAAAGTCTGATCCGATTAATGATTGTTGTTTGAGCCGGAATTCAAACTCGGATTTTCCTGAATATTTCGACCGTAACTAAAATTCTTTAACCATTTGAGCTCGAACACTTAGCTCCAAAATTGTTGGACTGTTAAGCTCATGACAACAGATGCAGCAGAATGCATAAATAAAAGTTCAGTAAACATGCACTAGCTATCAGATACAGAAAATTACAAAATGAATCATGAACAAGAGAAGAGGTAAATCACATCCTCAATTCATCAGAATTAGTGTTACAATTTCTAATCCATCAAAATTAACATCACACTTTTTATTTATATCTAACCGTGTAAAATATTTTAAACACAAAGGACTAATTTTGAACAGAAAGGACTCTAATTTGACACAAAATAAGATAAAAACTATTCATACAAAAAACTCTCCCGACACTTCTGAAAAAATACGTGTCCGTGTCAGTATCAGGCACCAACATGACACCGACACTTATGATTACATTCAATTAATTTATTTGTTCAAATTATTACTGGTGTCAACTTGTGAGTGTTGATGCCGTGTCTGTGCTTCATAGAACAAACTATAAAAAAGAACCCAGATATAATAAAGTCTAACATAAATTTTCTGCACAGTTCATTCAAATAAAAAAATCCGAATTTACGACTAATACCTGTATAAAATATGTCTCACATATAAGTTTAGTCCACTCCATGGTTCACATCATAGTAGACAACCTCTCTTCTCGCTTAGAAGAGTAATCCTACAATGGCAATCAATATGAAGAAACAATTCACAGTCTATGGAGAAAATGCATATCAAAGTCTAACAAGTCTAACAGACGTTGTATAATCGCAGATGCGAAGAAAACATGACAATCCAGCAAATCAGATTCACTTTTAAACATTTCTAAGATCAAAACCAGAACAAGGTTCAGCTGTATGTTCATAAAACCAGAACAGCAGCAACTTCTGTATCCCTGCATTCTATTAAAAAAAAAAACATTCGCAACTTCAATCCTCAATAATTATCACACAAACAGAAAGAACTTCAAAAAATATGAAGTACTAACACAAACGCAGAAACATAGACATGTGTAATGATTTTAGAGAATATAAGTAATTGAATATAATCACAGGTATTGATATTGTGTAGATGTTGAAATGTGCAATTTGCCAAACACGGAACACGCCATCAATTTAAAGTGTCAGTGATGTTGGAATGTGACACTTGCCAACACCAAACACGCCATTAATCTAAAGTGACAGTGATGTTGGAATGTGACACTTGTTGAACACCAAACACGCCATCAATCTAAAGTGTCGGTGATGTTAGATTGTGACACTTGCCAAACACTGAACACATCTATTCTAAAGTGTCCATGCTACATAGTCTACATAATATGTAACCATGAGAAATAACAGAATATCAGAAACATCAAATTCTAAAGAGCAAAACTAAATTCGCAAATTATTTAAGTAAATCAGATCAAAGTATTATGATATTCCAAGGTATAAATAACCAAACTGTGTATGATCCAAAGTTTCTTACAACTTATTGCCGTGACAGGCTTATTTAAAGACAATCTAAATCCCTAATAAAATGACCATCCACGAAGCCCAGACACAGACACAAACATCAAACATAACCACATGTGTCAGTGTTGTGTCGGTGTCTCAGCTACATGGAAGACCATGACCATATAACTATAACCAACTCCTCATCCCAATTAGGATCAAATTCGGTATGCAAATCCTCTCCTTCCTATGAGTTAAGAGTCTTTTCTTATTTTCTGTATCCTATTTCTTGATCTTTCTATTCTTCTTCGGACCCGGAACTTCTAACCTACCAACAGAACAACCACACTTTCCTCTAAGAACAAGAACAGCCCTTCCATTAATCGGCGCCATCTTCTTAAGCTCGACCTCAAGTTCGCGATGATGATCACACGGAATCTTAAAAAGACCCTTCTTAACTCCACCACCATCTTTCCCCAACGAAGACGAATTCTTCACACAATCCTCAGTCTCCAACTGAATATCAAACTCAGCAGCATTCTTCAACCCCTTGCAATTAGGGTTCCCACATTTCCTCGATATATACGACACGAAAAACCATGTGGCACAAACAGCACATGAAGCACTAACACCTATAGAAACATAGATCACAGGAGCAACAGAAACCTCTTCCCTCACCAAATCAACAATCAAGCAACAAATTTTGAAACTTTCACTCATCACAAACTGAATGTAAGGGAAAACCAAGAACCCTAAAGCGGTTATAACAGCTATGAATATAACGACATCGATAACAGCCGATCGGGATCGGGATCGCTCGCAAGGCGGAATCTGAAGAGAATTGAGAGTCTTACGGTTCCTCGATTTGGGGAAATCGAGGGAATTCGCCATGGATGATGATGATTGGTCAACGGGGGAGATTGAGCTATGGAAATAGACCATTTCAATCGGGAAACCCTAGAATTGGATCAAAACAATCGAATTGGATCGACCCAGTTCGATTAAAACTCGCAAGATTGGAAATTTGAAGTGATCAATGAGATTGAATTGAAGAATTGCTGTTAATCAATGGATCCAAATTGAATTGGGGGTTTTTGATGTGATGGATTGAAATTGAAATTGGGATTGAATTGAGATTGAAATTGAGAGAGAATTGAAATTGGGATTGGAATAGAGAGAGAAATGGAAGTGGGTTTAGGGTTAGAGAGAGAGATTGAGCAGAGGAAGAAGCATCACTGCTTCATTGTTTTGATATTTCATCTCATCTTCTTATAAATATTTGAGAATTTTGCATTCATTTTGGTTATATTGGACTTTTTGCATCCCTAATTTATTACACTTTGATTATTATTTTTATAAGAGTTTAATTTTAATAATGCTTTTTTTAATTAATAATTATAATTTAATAAGTTATTTTGTTGAGGAATAGGAATTCATGTTAATTAAAATTAATTGTGTAAATTTATTTTTATAAACAATTTGCACTTTACAGGATTCAAATATGTAAGTTTGAAAGAAGGATATTGTCAATGTTTTTAAACCTCACACACTCTATGTTTGTTAGTAGTTATTTTTTAGAATTTTTTGTATATATGAAATTAATAAATTTTATTTATTTTTATGTTATTAATTTTTTTTATAATATTTTATATTTTATGATAAATAATTTTAAAAAAATATTCACATATTCATACAAAAAATAAAATATTAATTTTATAAATATTAACATTTTATTTATGTTGTAATTTAATATATAAATGTACTAAGGTTGAATCAATTATCAGTATTTTATACTTGCCTAATTCAATTAACATGTATAAGTCTACTTATTCAATAAATACATAATTAATAATATATTAAATTTAAAAATAATAAATAATTAAAAATAAACTTCTATAAATATGACCTAAAAATAATACAAATAGTCAAAATTAGAATATTTTTTAGGATTTGGGCTTTTATTATTAATTGACCACATAAAAAAATTTACATTTATATATTAATAATATACTAAACTTTAAAAATAATAAATAATTAAAAATAAAAAAATTCTATAAATATGACTTAAAAAATACAAAGAGTCAAAATTATATATTTTTTAGGATTTGCGCTTTGATTATTATTTGACCACATAAAAAAAACTTTACATTTATAGTATATATAAATTAAATTAATAAATTATTGTTTATATGATTTTTAAGATAGTTATAATAAAAATAAAATATATTTTGCAATTCAATGAATACGATTGATTCACAATATAGGAAATCTTTACTCCTATTACAAAATGATGAAATAAAATTATTTCAAAATAACACACTTTTCTATTTTTATTATAATATATATTACTTTTTCAAATTGTACTTGTTATATTAATATTACTTGCAAGATCATTTTCACTTTAATTTTTTTTCATTTTTTGATAAATATAATAATATTAAATAAAATTACTTTATTCAAAATATTATTCTCTTTTTTATTTATGTATTGAAAAAAACATTTTACCAAAAGTATTATTTTCTTTTTTGTTTTATTAAATTATTTTAACGAGAAACAAAAGTTACTTTAGTACTTAGAAGTATATCGGTTTAACAACTTTGTAATTAAAATTTATAAAATGGCAAAGTAATTGTTGAAAGGTCAAACAAACTGATTTATTGCTCCTCACTTTATTAAAATAAGAATAACTGCTAGATTTATTTTAAGGGGTAGATGTAATAAGAATTGTGAAAGAAACTCTTCATATGATACTGTATCATCATGAGTTTTACAGTTGGTGAAATTAGATGTCATAAATTAACTTAGTTTTTTGAACAATCAATTGAATTAATTCTAATGAGTACTTTGGATCATAGCTCAATTAATTTGGTAGAGAAAAAGTTTGGTAGAGAAACAAAATATTTTCAAAGTTTTTAATTATAAGTGGTTTTTAGCACATTACGTAAATTCAAAACATTAAAATAAGAGATTAATTGAAATACATTATCAATATAACATTATTTTACACTTTTGTCCAATTAAAATGAATTATTTGCACACATAAATATGAAATTAAAAATTAAAAATAAATTATAATTAAGTCATTTTAATATAAGGATGACATCGCTTGTTGTGAAGGCCTTTAGCAACCAGGCGGCTATCCCTTGGCTCCTTAGGAACAGATGGATTAATTGCCATGTTTATACTAGACATATTAGTTTTCTGATTACTCATGTATATAGAGAGACCAATTCTTGTGCCAACTTGTTGGCAAATGAAGGCCTTACGGTAAATGGTTACCAGTCCTTCATTTCTATTCCGCCTAGGCTTTTGTCCAGCCTTTTGGCCAACAAGTTAGGTCGGCCCAATTTTAGAATCACACGCTTTTGAGTGAGGGTTTGATCTGCCCCCTCCTTTTTTGTACTCTTCTTCTTTTTTATAATATTACCCTTTTATAAAAAAAAATATAAGGATGACATCAATGTTAATACCCGTAATTGTATTTTATGGGTACTTTAGTATCCATACTCATATCTGTTTATTTGCATTTTTAATAAAAAATTGTTGGTGTCATTTTAAAATTTTAATAACATTTAAAAAAATTGAAAAATGTTATTGGTGAGTTAGAAAATAAACAAATTTTTTTATTAAATGCGTACAATTTTAATAGAGGTGTAGTTAATAATATTCATAAGCATACATTTATATAATAATAATAATAAAATAAAAATATATAATGTGCGAATATGAGGCAGGGTGAGTATTAAGGTACTCGTACCCGCGCTCATACCCGCTTATTTTTGTAGATAATTGACGTGTCATGCTCATATCTATTTTGCGAATTTTTATCCTATATATTATGAGTAATTTTTTAAAGTACCCGTTGGGATGAGTACAGTTGTCATCCCTATTTCAATAATTATTTCTTTCATATTTTTCTCTGTTGTCATCGGTTAAAATGATATATTCTAATTGAATGAAAATATAAAGTAGTTTTATACTGACAACGTATTTAAGTTAATCTCTTAAAATAATATAATTAATTTTTATATAAAATAATTGAGTATAACTGTATAATATTAATTTTTATTAATCATATAAGAAATAAAAATTAAAATAATTAGAAGAAGAGAAACTAATAAATAATAGAGTTATAATAAAAAATTCTTTTGTATTGGAATTATAGCTATATTAATAATTTGAAATAGTTTTTTCTTTTAAAATAACGTATAATTTAAGAACTTAATTGAAATACATCGACAGTGTAAAATATTTTTACACTGATCGTGAATCATAACCGTCGAATTCTAAATCATATTTGACTTTTATTTTAATTATATATAAAATAATAATTATGAATAGTTGTGATAGATTGATAGTGAAATTCGGGTATATCAGACTCCAAATGTCCTATGACTTGTTGGAACATCTGATCTGACACAATTCATAGGCAAGGTATAAACATATATCAACAATACTGAAAAGTAAACATCAAACAGAATTGCTTACCCAGTTCGGTGTACAACAACATCTACTACTTTGGGGGCTATCAAGTCAGGGATAAAGTTCACTATGATAGTATCAATTCAAAGTACTATGCAAACAACCTCCGGTTCACACGTAAATAACCTCTGGTTTACCACCTTCTCACTTAATAACTACCTGAGTTAACTTTATATCTAAGACTCACCTACGTGTGAGGTCATCCTTAACTCCCATTCAATCACAGTCAACGATTGGATACTTCTAAATAGTTAGAAGACACGCTTCCATGGCAATACCTAGCCCAGACTCTTGACTAAGAAAAATACTTAGAGTTAGCTTAAAATCTTCCTCCAAGAATAATAAACATTTTATGCTTAAAAGCTTAAGAATGAACAATAGAGAATTAAAACTCTAAACATCAGTCTTACTCTCCTATCAACATAATAATCGAGAGGCTCACACATACCAACTCTCCTAGAGATTGGCTTACAGATTCAACCCTAATAATATAATCTTTTACATCTTCGGCTAGTTATTTTCTAGGTTACAATGCTTCTATTTATAACCTTTTTCCCAACTGGATTTGGGCTTCAAATCACAGCATATAAGCTGCTACAAATTTGCAGAAACTTCTGCATAAAAGTTATATCTTCAATCATAACCTTCCTAATTTATCTCCATAATTAAAAAGTGCATATTTCTCTTGCTTATGACTTAAATCTTCTAGACCTTTAAAATCAGCACCACATAGGACTGCATAATATTCCCAGAATATTCTACATCTGTTAAATCTTCAACCAATCCAACATCCTAGCCTAAACAATCATGATGTCGAATGACTCTGCATAGGACACCTTGTCCTACATGTTGCTCCAAATGATGAAACATTTCATCTCAACATGTTTATTCATAAAATAGGACTTCTTGCTCAACATGTTCTTCTTAGCAAGTTAACACATCATATTTAACATACTGCTGCTATATTTGTTTTACTAAAATTAAAGCCAAGCAACAAAAATAGAGACCTAACAATCTCTCTCTTTGACAAATTTTGACTAAAACAAATAAACAAGATACAACCCAGAATTACAACAATAAAAGGATTACAAGCATCAGCATTCTTCAGAAGCTCAAAAGTTAGTGAACATAGCAACAACAACATGGAGGAACATCTCTTCATAATCATAATGATGTTAGGACATCATATTTGACATCTTATTCACAACAACTCCATTACATCATAAAAACTCAACACAAAAGAACAACAACCTTAGGATAAGGAAAAGAAAGTCCTGAAGTCATTTTGTGTACATGAGGAAGAAGATAGTTTACACTCCCCTTCAATCCAAGATCCTTTTCTTGTCACAGAGGGATAAATATTCCACTCAAGTGGTGACAAAAGAGAAGCATGGAGAATAAGATAACCCTTAAGTAGCATAAGAGGAAACTTAAGGGAAAAATAACCACCACCCCTTGTAACTCATAACACATGTCACAACTGTGTTCATAACTCAGATCACAAGACACAAAAAGGAAGAAAGATAGAACATCCTCTTTGACATCTTTCGAAACCCAGTTTATAAATCCCATCTGTAACATGAACAGATTCTCGACTTAATAGGAGAACAAAACTTCTCTCCCCCTTTTTGGCTAAAAGTTAACAAACAAGATCCTCATATGACTTGACCCAAAGTGTACTCACTCACACTCAGACAAAAGCCATAATACAAAAGAAAGAGTAACCACCACAAAAAAGGGTGATGAAATTGTAAGTGCAAGGCGTGTTTTAAGTGATGTCAAAACTTGCTATTCAAACATGGATATGTCTTAATTTAACCATGCAAAGTAGGAAGCTTCAAGATTCTAAAAGTTGGAGATTTAAAGTTCATAGGTCAACCTACGCAAGTTATGAGTCGACTCACATGGTGAAAAACTTAGTTTTTGGCATTTTGAGGTCTTCGGGTCGTCCTACTAGAAACTCAGGTCGACGCATGAAATTATGGGAAAGTCACGGGTTTGATCAGGTCGACCCTCAGGTCGATGCCTCCTGGAACGCTTGTTAGGACAGCATGCATCGACGCATGGACAATTGAGGAACTCACGGGTTTGTACATGTCGACCCTTTGGTCGACTCATAAAGGTGATAGGTCGATGCATGAACCTGATTTTCGCAATCTGCAAGAGCCACGGGTTTGCTCAGGTCGACCCTCTAAATTCTTCAGGTCGACCTGTCGCTACAAATATCAGATTTTCTGCTGTTTCTTTTGGTGTTGCTGCTCTTGGTATATATATCATTCATTGTGGTTATATGAACATCAACAAGAAAAGTGAAAATAGACACAAAACTCTCATCATCTTCAACCTTTCACTCATCGATTGATATTCACACATAACAATCTTTATCAATCAAGGTGAGGAACATGAGTTGATAACGTTCGACGGTAGATTCGGTTCTTGTTCGAGATGAGAGTTTGTGGGTTTTTCTTGAATAAAATCTTAGGGTTTTATCCTCCAAGATCAAGTGTTATTTGGGAGTTTTTGACGATTGCTTCGCTTCACCTACATTCAGCCGAGCTTAAGGGTTTGAGGGATCATAGATTCACTCAACAAACTAGCTACAATCGGAGGATATGGAAGGAAGAATCGGGGTCGAAGTTTTGAGATTGAATCAGGTGAGCAGAGGGTTTGAGAATCGTTTTGGATTTTTAACAAGGTAGCTATAATCGGAGGTTCAACAAAGATCGTCGACAAATCACTTGGTTCATCTCGAATCAAGGGAAAAGAAGATTTTAATCTTAATTTTACTGCACAATTGTAGTTGGTAATTGGTAAACTCTTCTTTTGTAAACAATTTGCATTCAATACAATTTATCCTAATTCTATTTGGAATTAGGGGCAGACGTACACTACGCGAGGACGACAAGGGAAACTGCCTAAACAAACGCCTTGTCCTTTTTCTTCATTGCAATTTTCTTTCGATTTGTGTGGGGTAAAATTTGTGTTTAGTGAAGAGTTAAAAGTTGGTGACATTTTTCTCACCAAGTGTTTGACAAAATACCAAACACAACATTTACCACCATTTCTATCAAACAGTATATTGTGAGTAATAGCTACTAGTGTGCAACTTCAATAATTGATAATCTCATAAATTGCATAACTCTAATTCATCGATTGTTCATTGGTTGACGCATATCCGACATTCAATAACTTAGGCCGTTTTTAGACGAGTTCTCTTTCCGGGGCAATAATTTTTTAAACACAAAAATTTGATAAAATTTGAAAACGGGGATCTATTCACCCCCCTCTAGATCCACCGTATCTTCTAACAAGTGGTATCACGAGCGCAGGTTTATCTAGTGTTTCGCATATAACTTTTTAGAAGATGGAGAACAGTCTAAAAGGGGCGTATAATAAAGCGCCCGTTTTCACCGGAGAAAACTATAGTTATTGGAAAGACTGTATGCGTATTCATATCAACTCCGTTGATAGAAAAATCTGGAATGTCATCATCAATGGTCTTGTGGCTATTACGATAACCAATGATGCTGGTGTTACCAGACTTAAACCGGAAGCATAATGGGATGAAAAAGATGAAAAGAATTATGCGTATAATTGGAAAGCTAGAAACATGATTATAACTTCCTTAGGGGTTGATGAATATTTTCGAGTGTCACATTGTGAAACTGCTAAGGCAATGTGGGATGCATTACAAATTGCCCATGAAGGAACTAATGATGTTAAGCTTGCTAGAATCAATACTTTGACGCAAGAGTTTGATCTCTTTCACATGAAGTAAGGGGAAACCATTGCGGAAATGCAAAAGAGATTTTCTCATATTATCAATCGCTTACACACCCTATGACATATTACTCCCAATATTGTTGCTACTAATAAAGTTTTGAGATGTCTTAGTAGGGAATGACAACCTAAGGTCACGGCAATCAAAGAAGCCAACGATCTTACTACTTTGGATCTTACGGCTCTATTTGGAAAGCTTTAAGAACATGAGCAAGATCTCATGAATCTAAACAAGCATGAAAAGAAAGAAAAGAAAGATAAGTCAAAGGATATCGAAAAGAAGTCTATTGCTCTAAAGGCTTCAAGTTCTAAGTCATCCACCAAAGACGCGTGTGATAGTGAATCGAGTGATGAAGATGATAGTCCAGATGAAGATATGAGATTTTTTTGTAAGAAAATACAATAGGTATCTTCGTAAGAATGAAATCAAGCTTTCGGACAATAATCTTGTCGACTATAGACGTCAAGCAAAACCCAACAAGAATGACGAGGGTGAGAAATCTAAACCTAAAGGATCTTGTTACAATTGTGGTATGTCGGATCACTACAAGCCAGATTGCCCCTAGCTCAAGAAAAGTAAGGCAAAGGATAAAACTCAAAACAAGCTATTGTACTAAAAAATTTGCCCACACTTTTTAGAATTTCAAAACTATTTCAAAATTGGATTTTTATAAAATCTTGGGTTCATTTACATTGACATCCTGAATTTTATAAATATTCGATTTAAAGTCTATTTTAAAATATAATAATTTACTCTTAAATTTTTTATATTTTAATAAATAGCAAAATGTTGGCTGATGCACAATACAAGTCTTAAAATATCCGAAAAAATCCAAAATAACTTATACTCTTTCCGATTTATAATAGGTGTTTTTTTTGTTTGAAATTTTCACACTTTTTAAGATAAATTGATTGTGTTGATTTCAATGATAAGATGAATATCATTTACTAAAATAACTTTATTAATAATAATAAATAGTGGAGTAGTTACATGATTTAAAATTCATAAATAAGTATAAATTAGTGGAAAAATAAATAAATATTATATTAATATTTTAAAAAGATAAATAATTTGAGATAAATAAAAATGAAAAAAAGACACGAGACGGAGGAAATAATAAAAAATGGAGAAAGTATATGATAGTAAATTTTGTCTCCTCAAATTTAAATAATGTCAAAATTCATATGTGGTGATGGTTTAAGATTTTAAAACCACATTCATCTCCTTTGACTTATATCACTGATGATGTAACCCTTTAAGCTGCATCGGCTCCTTCCTTTCGCCATAACTTTCTTGTTTTAGTTGCTCTCTTATTTCTACCATATATTTCTATTCTCCACGTTACTTGTGCTAAAATATTACCTTAATAAAATCTTTGGATTTATCAAAAACTCACTATTTGATTGTTATCACTAATGTATTTTTTTTAATGAGAATTGCATATTTGTATTGCATTAAACATATAACCTTAATTCAGATTTAATAACAAAATTTTGTATTAAAATATTTTTTTTCCATTTATTTTTCAGATTGAGTCAATAAAGCAAAACCACACATGAGACTTGTGGATGAAGTAAGTATTTATTTACAAGGGACGCGCTTTTGTGACCCTTACTCAAAATATGTATAAACGTGTTTTTTGCTTTTGTGAAAAATGTATTTGTGTTTGGTTTTTTGTGCAAATTTTGGGAAGAGCTTCAAACATGTCTTAATTAGTTTATAGCTTAATGAAATATCTATTTGACATCCTCCAGTTCAATATAATATTTTTATAATTTGTATGAATATATTATTATTCTTTTAATTTTTAAATAAAAACAAAACAAAAATTATAACTTATATGTTACAATTTTTCTATGTATATAATATAGAGTTTAATGGATATGCACCGAAAGTGTAAAACAATTTTACACTGTCATCCAATAGAAAACAACCAATTTGCCATGTCATTAAAATTTTTTAAAGATAAAAGTGTGATGGAATTGGATACATAGTTGTGATTGATTGACACTGTAAAACTATTTTACACTGTCAGTGCATCACCCATTTTCTCTATATAAAACTATATTATATATGGGTAATAAAGGGAAATTTAATAACAATCTGCGAGATTTAGACATTCGTAAAATGATTTTATACAATATGCGGTCAAGGCTGGCCTAAGTCCAAGGCGAGCGAACGCTTAATACTTCAAATTTTCGGGCCTTTAAATAGGTTTCAAATACAAAAAAAAATGCTTTATTTTTTATATAATAAATAAGCAGTTCACAAAATGCACCAAACAAACACATTGGCTTTGTGGTGAAAGATTTTAACAATTATGCTTGGCACACGTGTTCGAATCTTATTGTGGCTATTTTTTTTTTTTTTTGGGTATAATAGCAATGCTATATAACAATTCTCCAATGAATTTATGCGACATGCTTGCATATTTTGTTCGAAAACAAATTTTATAGTTATTTATACAATAAAATTAATTAATAATAAATAATAATAGTCAAAATTAAAAATAATTTAAATTAAATTTCGTCTTAGGTCTCAAAACGTGTTGGGCCGACCCTCGATAAAAATATATAGTTTATATAATAAAAGTGTAATTTTGTTCATTTTTATTTAAATATGTGAACAAAAATTCTAATATACGAAAAATTATATAAAATGTGAAAGTTTTTTTCTAAAATATTTTTTAATTAAAAGTTTAAATAACATTATAGTATTTTCGTACAAATTGTATGGATGTCCAATTAAACTCTAGGGGTGTCACCTGTAACACCCTTCTAAAACCCCGCGGCAATTAATCAAATAAATCAGAGTAACATGCTCAAGGGCGTCACAATTCATAAATAAAACAACGTCAGTCGTATGTCATGCATTCACTGAAGAAACATCTTAACATAACTCATAAAGAAAATCTCTCATGTTTACACAGCGGAATAAATCATCACAACTAGCATCACATCGTTAATGCTTTCAATCCTCAAAAAAATTTAAACAAAACAGAGTTATAGTCATCAACTTAAAACAGCATTCCCCCCAGTGTTACATCTATCAGAGCATGACCCGGCGCTAAATAAACACGTTGACTCATGAGCTAATCCTCACCGAGTCGAAGTCGCTATCCTCAATCTGAAAAATATAGTGTAAGGGTGAGTCTCATTCGCAATTAACAAATATTATTGCATTACAAATAACAACACATTAATAGTTATATTATTCACCCAATTCATTCAATATATTCAGATAATCCATCATTCACACAAAACACATAACAATGAAATACATTCAGTCATGCTATCAAATTCATGCATATGAATGCAACTGCATGTGGTACCGAACATCATCAATGGGAATCACCCACCGACCGATCTAACATCATCCAGATACGGCCCTGCCGGCAAAAATTCCACACAATGGGAATCTTGTCCTTCACTGAATCCTCTCATCATTAGGATTCAGCCCTCATCAAATGGTTATGAATGCATGCAAGCATATATACAACATACTTTCATCATCATCATTCTATGAGTAGCATCATCCTATACTCATTTCATCATCATCATCATCTGAAGGATAGAAAAACACTTAGAAAGGGGGGGTTTGAATAAGTGTAGCTTTAAAAACTTGACCGATAAAAATAAATTGCACAGTTATTTTTATCCTGGTTCGTTGTTAACTAAACTACTCCAGTCCACCCCCGCAGAGATGATTTACCTCAACTGAGGATTTAATCCACTAATCGCACGGATTACAATGGTTCTCCACTTAGTCAGCAACTAAGTCTTCCAGAGTCTTCTGATCACACACTGATCACTCCAGGAACAACTGCTTAGATACCCTCTAAGACTTTCTAGAGTATTCTGATCCACACGATCACTCTAGTTACAACCTGCTTAGATAACCTCTAAGACTTCCTAGAGTATTCTGATCCACACGATCACTCTAGTTCCTTACAACTTAATGTAATCAAATCTAAGAGTATTACAATTGCTTCTTAAAAGCTATAATCACAAACTGTGATATTTCTCTTATCGTTTAAGCTTATTCTCACTAATATATTACAACAGCAATGTAGTGAGCTTTGATGAAGATGAAGATTCTGAGCTTTGAATAGAACAGTGTTTCAGCAAGTTAATATTCACAGAAATTGTGTTAGTTCGTTAACCTTGCTTCTCATCAGAACTTCATATTTATAGGCGTTGGAGAAGATGACCGTTGAGTGCATTTAATGCTTTGCGTGTTCCGTACAGCATCGCATTTAATGTTATACGCTTTTGTCAACTACCTCGAGCCTTGTTCACGCTGTGTCTACTGACGTTGCCTTTAATAGCTTTTAACGTTCCTTTTGTCAGTCAGCGTAGCCTGCCACATGTACTTCCTTCTGATCTGATGTTTGTGAATACAACGTTTGAATATCATCAGAGTCAAACAGCTTGGTGCAAAGCATCTTCTGATCTTCTGACCTTGAAGTGCTTCTGTGCGTGATACCATCAGAACTTCAGTGCTTCTGATCTCATGTTCTTCTGATGCTTCCATAGACCCATGTTCTGATTCTGCTTCGACCATCTTCTGATGTCTTGCCAGACCATGTTCTGATGTTGCATGCTGAACCCTTTGAGACAAAGCTTCTGAGCGCTGAATTATGCATACTCTTTATATATTTCCTGAAAAGGAAATTGCATTGGATTAGAGTACCATATTATCTTAAGCAAAATTCATATTATTGTTATCATCAAAACTAAGATAATTGATCAGAACAAATCTTGTTCTAACAATCTCCCCCTTTTTGATGATGACAAAAACATATATAAATGATATGAATTTGCGATCAGAAAGAGCAGACGGCAAAAGACAAATTACACAGCTATAGCATAAGCATGTGAATATGTCTCCCCCTGAGATTAACAATCTCCCCCTGAGATAAATAATCTCCCCCTGAAATAAATACTCGAAGAACTTTAATAAAAGACTTCCCTGATTATTTCGGTAGAGACGATCACATAAGCTTCTGTCTTCAGAGAATTCATAGCTTCTGACTTCTGCTTCCATTGGACAGCTTCAGAATTTGAATTTCTTTAGATCCCTAGAACACTCATAGCTTCTGATTCCTGCTTCCATTTAGGACAGCTTTAGAACTTGAATTTCTTTGATCTTCAGAACATTCACAGCTTCTGATTTCTGCTTCCATTTAGGACAGCTTCAGAACTTGAATTTCTTTGATCTTCAGAACATTCACAGCTTCTGATTTCTGCTTCCCTCGGATAGCTTCAGAGCTTTGAATTTCTACCAACATCACTTCATGCTAGATTTGTATCAGAACATTGTTGAATGTACCAGAGCATCATCAGAGCATCTCTACATCCTGAAATGTTACAGAACAAAACTAAACGACAAAAGTCAGCATGAACGAGTCAGAACATAAAATGTATATTAGAACACATGATATGTATCAGAGCCATATAGGCTAAAATAATGTATCAGAGCAAATAGAATTTTGTCAGAGCAAATAGACAAATATGGATCAAATTCTATTATCAGAACTTCTGATTATTCTACTTTCTTGCTTCTGATTCTGAAGCTTGACAGCACTCAGCTTGCTTCAGTTTCCATGAGCTTATTCTTTTTACAGAATAACACTTCTTATGGTTTTGCTTCTTGTGTTTGCTTTGAAGATTCTCTTCATTTCTTTATACCTGCAAAACACTTAAACCATATAGAACTTGCAGTTCTTGTTAGTGAATGTGTGTGAGCTTTACCCAGCAACTGATAGATTAATCAAATCATTTATCATTTATTTTCTCCCCCTTTTTGTCATAACATCAAAAAGAATATTTCAAAAGATTCAGATGTATAAAACGACAAATAAAATCACTGGAATGTAAAAACAAAGAAACTTTTCATTGATAATCAAAAGAAATTACATGAGAAGATGTTTAACAAGCAGATGCAACAAGGAAAGAAAACTACTAAGACCAAAGACTAAGACCCTAGCTAAGACAAAATCTGCGCCAGCATGTCTTAAACCCTGTCATAATTTGCAGTTTTCCTTGCCATGAAGGAGTGAAACGCATCATTGACTGCTGCTTGGGCTTCCAGGCGAGGGGTCAGGGAGACTTGATTCTGATGCAGATCTTCCACAATCTCTATCAGAAACAACATTCTCAGCAGGTGAATATGAAGAGATTTCTTTGGAATGGGTCGAGGGAGAGGAAAGGTTAGATGAAGAGGAAGTTGAGTCTTGAAGGTAAAAAGATGAGGAAGAAGATGGAGATGATGGAGGGCTTTCACCAGGGGGTTGAAACACACGTCTAGAATAGTTTCCAGACAACTTTGCTTCGAATGGATTCACCTTGAGAGGGTCATAGGTGATCTTTATCTTTTTGGGTTTGGAAGAAGATGTTTCAACAGATTTTCTCTTTTTGTTTTGATCATTTTCATGGTTTCCTGGGCTTGATGAAGAGTTCATGATGGATTTGCAGATAATGAACAGCTAGGGTTTGATATGAATGCAAAGAGATAGAGAAAGAAAACAGAGACAGAGTGTAATAGAGAAAATATAAGAGGGAAGGAGAAGCGTTTGAAGAGTATTTAAAAGAAAATAAAATGAAACAAATGATGGATAGCATTTAGTGTTACGTGACATGAGGAGAGATAATAAAGACAAATGAGGTGACTAGCACAGTTACCTATGGTTGGCGTCCCTTCAACTGCACGCACGCTTGTCCAGGAATAGTGAACACGTGTTTACCATCTGGATAGCCAGTTACAGCTGTTTTGCTTTTAAAGAGATTCTGAATCAACTTAGACAATGAAACGTTAGTAATAACTGAATCACAATTTCTAATTGATTTCAATCAGAACTTCTTATAAAAAAAAATTCATTTCAGAAGATACTCATACATAAGAACTTCTCATCTTCTCATTCTGGGCATAAATCCATACTGATGTTCTTCAGAATGAACTTAAACCTATCTTCAGCCAGGGGTTTTGTAAAGATATCAGCCCATTGATGGTCTGTATCCACAAAGTTTAAAGATAGAACACCCTTCTGAACATAGTCCCTTATGAAATGATGTTTAATCTCAATATGTTTAGCTTTTGAATGAAGAATAGGATTCTTAGATAAACATATAGCAGAAGTATTATCACAGAATATAGGAATGTTACTCTCATATATCTGATAATCTTCTAGCTGACTCTTCATCCAGAGCATCTGTGTACTGCAACCAGCAGCAGCGACATATTCTGCTTCTGTTGTTGATAGAGCAATAGTTGCTTGCTTCTTGCTATACCAGGAGATCAAATGACTTCCAAGAAATTGGCAACTTCCTGAAGTACTCTTTCTTTCAATTCTGTCTCCAGCATAGTCAGCATCGCAGAATCCTACTAAGTTGTATTCTTTAGATTTTCTGTAAACTAAGCCAACATTAGTAGTACCTTTCAGATACCTTAGAATTCTCTTAACAGCAGTTAAATGAGATTCTCTAGGATCTGATTGGAATCTAGCACACAAACAAACACTGAACAGAATGTCAGGTCTAGAAGCAGTCAAATATAGAAGAGATCCAATCATACCTCTGTATAACTTCTGATCTACCTTCTTACTTACCTCATCCTTACCTAGGATGCATGTTGGATGCATAGGAGTTTTGGCTTCTTTGCAGTCTAGAAGATTAAACTTCTTCAGAAGTTCCTTCACATACTTGGTTTGGTGAACATACGTTCCTTCTGATGTTTGATTTATTTGTATTCCAAGGAAATACTTGAGTTCTCCCATCATGCTCATTTCAAACTCAGCCTGCATAGACTCAGCAAACTCCTTTCCAAGTGTAGCATTAGATGTTCCAAAAATAATATCATCTACATATATTTGACAAATTAAAATATCCCTTTTAAAGGTTTTACAAAAGAGAGTAGTGTCCACTTTTCCTCTAGTGAAACCATTATCCAGAAGGAAAGAACTTAAGCGTTCATACCAAGCTCTGGGAGCTTGTTTCAATCCATACAACGATTTCTTTAGTTTAAAAACATGATTAGGAGACATGGAGTCTTCAAAACCAGGAGGTTGATGGACATAAACTTCTTCATCTATATAACCATTTAAGAAGGCACTCTTAACATCCATCTGATAGAGAGTGATGTTATGTTGAGTGGCAAATGAAATTAATAGACGAATAGATTCTAACCTGGCCACTGGTGCAAAGGTTTCTGTATAGTCAATCCCTTCTTGCTGACTATAACCCTGAGCCACCAGTCTGGCTTTGTTCCTTACCACTTCACCTTTCTCACTGAGCTTGTTTCTGAAGACCCATTTTGTACCGATTATATTGAATCCATCTGGTCTAGGAACAAGATCCCAAACATCATTCCTTGTAAACTGATTCAGTTCTTCTTGCATAGCAATTATCCAGTCTGGATCTTCTAGAGCATGATCAACAGAAGTTGGCTCGATCAAAGATACAAGACCTAATTGACAGTCTGCATTGTTCTTAAGGAATGCTCTTGTTCTGATTGGATCATCCTTCTTTCCAAGAATGACATCTTCTGAATGACCAGAGATGAGTCTGGATGATCTTCTGACAGATGGTTCTTCAGAAATGCTTAGATTCTCCAGAGAAGCTGATACTCGATCTTCAGATTCTTTGCTTCTGAGAAGCTCTGCTTCTGATGCGTTGCTTCTTGGCTCAACAACTTCTGATACATCAATATCACAATCTGCAAAATTATCAAACTGCTTTGGTTTTTCAGAACCAAGCTTATCATCAAACCTGATATTGATTGATTCTTCTACAATCAATGTTTCAGTATTGTATACTCTGTATCCTTTTGAGCGTTCAGAATATCCAAGAAGGAAACATTTTTGTGCTTTGGAATCAAACTTACCAAGATGATCTTTAGTGTTCAGAATAAAGCATACACATCCAAAAGGATGGAAATATGAAATGTTGGGCTTTATATTCTTCCACAATTCATAAGGAGTCTTATTTAGAATAGGTCTGATAGAGATTCTATTCTGAATATAACATGCAGTGTTTATTGCTTCTGCCCAGAAATGCTTAGCCATATTGGTTTCATTGATCATGGTTCTGGCCATTTCTTGCAGAGTCCTATTCTTTCGTTCTACAACTCCATTTTGCTGTGGAGTTCTAGGACAAGAGAAATCATGGGCAATACCATTTTCTTTGAAGAACTCTTCAAAGAATCTGTTCTCAAATTCACCACCATGATCACTTCTAACCTTTATGATTTTACACTCTTTTTCAGATTGAATCTGAATGCAGAAATCAAAGAACACTGAATGAGACTCATCCTTGTGTTTCAAGAATTTTACCCATGTCCAGCGGCTATAATCATCTACGATGACTAATCCATATTTCTTCCCTCTGACAGATGCTGTTTTGACTGGGCCAAACAGATCAATGTGCAAGAGTTCTAATGGCCTTGAGGTAGAAACAACATTCTTGGACTTGAATGCAGGTTTGGAGAACTTGCCCTTCTGACATGCTTCACAAAGAGCATCTGATTTGAATTTCAGATTAGGGAGTCCTCTGACAAGATCCAATTTGTTAATCTGAGAAATCTTTCTCAAACTAGCATGACCTAATCTTCTGTGCCAGACCCACTGCTCTTCAGAAACAGACATAAGACAAGTCACCTTCTGACTCATAAGATCTTGCAGATTTGTCTTATAAATGTTGTTCTTCCTCTTGCCAGTAAATAGGATTGAGCCATCCTTCTGATTTACAGCCTTGCAAGACTTTTGATTAAAGATTATATCATAACCATTGTCACTCAATTAACTGATAGATAAGAGGTTATGTGTTAATCCTTCTACAAGAAGTACATTTGAAATGGAAGGAGAGTTACCAGACTTTATAGTTCCAGAGCCAATTATCTTGCCCTTCTGATCTCCTCCAAACTTGACTTCTCCTCCAGACTTAAGCACCAGGTCTTGGAACATAGACCTTCTTCCTGTCATGTGTCGTGAGCATCCAGAGTCCAGGTACCACGACATGTTGTGCTTTGTCCTTTTTGCAGCCAAGGATATCTGCAATAGGAATAATCTTATCCTTAGGTACCCACATTTTCTTGGGTCCTTTCTTGTTAGATTTTCTCAAGTTCTGATTGAACTTGGGTTTAACATTGTAAGCAATAGGAGGAACAGCATGATAATTCTTAATATGAGTTTCATGATATTTATTAGGTTGTGTCACATGCTTTTTGGTGTGTGTTATGTGAAAACTTTGAGCATGTGAAGTGTGCCTAATATCATGGGAGTGGCCATACTTGAACTGATCATACAATGGCTTGTATGTGATTTTCATTTCATCAACAGGTTCAAGTTTGTATGGGGTTTCACCCTCAAAACCAATGCCGACTCTTTTGTTTCCAGACACAGCATATATCATAGAAGCTAGCTGACTTCTGCCAATACTTCTAGATAAGAACTTCCTGAAACTTAAATCATATTCTTTCAGAATATGGTTTAGACTAGGAGTGGATTTTTCTGAATCAGAAGGAGATCCAACATTATTGGATAATTTTAAAACTTTTTCTTTTAATTCAGAATTTTCCAACTCAAGCTTCTTCGTTTCAAATTCAAATAGCTTTTTCAGCTTTTTGTATTTGAGACTGATCTGAGACTTGAATTCCAGAAGTTCTGTTAGACTGGAAACTAACTCATCTCTAGTAAGTTCAGAAAATACCTCTTCAGAATCTGATTCTGATGTAGATTCTGATCCGTCATCTTCTGTCGCCATCAGCGCACAGTTAGCCTGCTCATCTTCAGAGTCTGAATCATCTTCTGACTCATCCCAGGTTGCCATAAGACCTTTCTTCTTATGAAACTTCTTCTTGGGATTTTCCTTCTGAAGTTTTGGACATTCATTCTTGAAATGTCCAGGCTCATTGCATTCATAGCACATGACCTTCTTCTTGTCAAATCTTCTGTCATCAGAAGATTCTCCACGTTCAAATTTCTTTGAACTTCTGACGCCTCTGAACTTCCTTTGCTTGTTCTTCCAGAGTTGATTTAGCCTTCTGGAGATCAAGGACAGTTCATCTTCTTCTTCAGATTCTGATTCTTCAGGATCTTCTTCTCTAGCCTGAAAAGCGTTAGTGCATTTCTTGATATTGGATTTTAATGCAATAGACTTACCTTTCTTTTGAGGCTCGTTTGCATCCAGTTCAATTTCATGACTCCTCAGGGCACTGATTAGCTCTTCCAAAGAGACTTCATTTAGATTCTTCGCAATCTTAAATGCAGTCACCATAGGACCCCATCTTCTGGGTAAGCTTCTGATGATCTTCTTTACGTGATCAGCCTTGGTGTATCCCTTGTCAAGAACTCTCAATCCAGCAGTAAGAGTTTGAAATCTTGAAAACATCTTTTCAATGTCTTCATCATCCTCCATCTTGAAGGCTTCATATTTCTGGATTAGAGCAAGAGCTTTAGTCTCATTGACTTGAGCATTTCCTTCATGAGTCATTTTCAAGGACTCATATATGTCATAGGCCGTTTCCCTGTTAGATATCTTCTCATACTCAGCATGAGAGATAGCATTCAGCAAAACAGTTCTGCATTTATGATGATTCCTGAAAAACTTCTTCTGATCATCGCTCATTTCTTGCCTTGTCAGCTTTACGCCACTGGCATTTACCGGATGTTTGTAACCATCCATCAGAAGATCCCATAGATCACCATCTAGACCAAAAAAGTAACTTTCCAGTTTATCTTTCCAGTATTCAAAGTTTTCACCATCAAATACCGGCGGTCTAGTATAACCATTGTTACCGTTGTGTTGCTCAGCAGATCCAGATGTAGATGTAGACTTTGCAGTTTCATCAGCCATCTTTTACTGAAGCGTTTTTCTCTTCCTGAATCTTTTCTAAACACGGTTAAGTGCTTGCACCTTAGAACCGGCGCTCTGATGCCAATTGAAGGATAGAAAAACACTTAGAAAGGGGGGGTTTGAATAAGTGTAGCTTTAAAAACTTGACCGATAAAAATAAATTGCACAGTTATTTTTATCCTGGTTCGTTGTTAACTAAACTACTCCAGTCCACCCCCGCAGAGATGATTTACCTCAACTGAGGATTTAATCCACTAATCGCACGGATTACAATGGTTCTCCACTTAGTCAGCAACTAAGTCTTCCAGAGTCTTCTGATCACACACTGATCACTCCAGGAACAACTGCTTAGATACCCTCTAAGACTTTCTAGAGTATTCTGATCCACACGATCACTCTAGTTACAACCTGCTTAGATAACCTCTAAGACTTCCTAGAGTATTCTGATCCACACGATCACTCTAGTTCCTTACAACTTAATGTAATCAAATCTAAGAGTATTACAATTGCTTCTTAAAAGCTATAATCACAAACTGTGATATTTCTCTTATCGTTTAAGCTTATTCTCACTAATATATTACAACAGCAATGTAGTGAGCTTTGATGAAGATGAAGATTCTGAGCTTTGAATAGAACAGTGTTTCAGCAAGTTAATATTCACAGAAATTGTGTTAGTTCGTTAACCTTGCTTCTCATCAGAACTTCATATTTATAGGCGTTGGAGAAGATGACCGTTGAGTGCATTTAATGCTTTGCGTGTTCCGTACAGCATCGCATTTAATGTTATACGCTTTTGTCAACTACCTCGAGCCTTGTTCACGCTGTGTCTACTGACGTTGCCTTTAATAGCTTTTAACGTTCCTTTTGTCAGTCAGCGTAGCCTGCCACATGTACTTTCTTCTGATCTGATGTTTGTGAATACAACGTTTGAATATCATCAGAGTCAAACAGCTTGGTGCAAAGCATCTTCTGATCTTCTGACCTTGAAGTGCTTCTGTGCGTGATACCATCAGAACTTCAGTGCTTCTGATCTCATGTTCTTCTGATGCTTCCATAGACCCATGTTCTGATTCTGCTTCGACCATCTTCTGATGTCTTGCCAGACCATGTTCTGATGTTGCATGCTGAACCCTTTGAGACAAAGCTTCTGAGCGCTGAATTATGCATACTCTTTATATATTTCCTGAAAAGGAAATTGCATTGGATTAGAGTACCATATTATCTTAAGCAAAATTCATATTATTGTTATCATCAAAACTAAGATAATTGATCAGAACAAATCTTGTTCTAACATCATCATCATCATCATCATTAAAGCATGTTTATATGTATCAGCATCATCATCACAAATCAATCATCATCACCATCATTACAGAACATACATGTATTACACTAATCGTCATAATCAATGATAAGAATATACATGTATTCACATCATTCAACACATCTCATATTGTCACCTCTCATCATATATGTCAATAATATATATCATCCATGAAACAAACAAAGTATTCACATCATACTCATATCATCACATGAAATATCTCATAAGCTCCATCACAAAATCAAACAATCATCATAGGAATCATGTTTAAAACATAGCATGTATTGTCACATCTCATCATATATGTTCACAACATATCATCTAAACACAAGGTTATTTCGTAAGGTTCGTCATACTCGAAATGACACTCAAAACAGGCCAACAGTTCAAACGTTATACATCATTAAACTTCCAAAAATTACAAAACGTAAAATCATGCACACAACACAGTCATACGCGTACAATCACTCTCATACGCGTATCACACAATTCCATACGCATATCATACGCTTCTTAGCAGAAATGGATTTTCACAAAAAAGCTTCCCATACGCGTACCGTCTCTTTCATACGCGTATGGCTTCCCTTCATACGCGTACCATACGCGTTCCAGCAGAAGGCTGGTATTCTGACAGGACGGGTCGCATATCATACGCGTATGGCCCTTGGGCATGTCCCTCATACGCGTATGGCCTAGCCCCATACGCGTATCATACGCAATTGGCCAGTTTTCCCAAAAACCTGCAATTCGTATCAGTCCGTTTCTACTCGTTTTCACCACTAACAGCCTGCGGTTTCAAGTCTAAAACATCATATTTTCATACATTACCATATGGCATTCATCCAATTTCATCAATCTATTATGCTATGTTAGTTTTACACATTAAAACCTAACTTTCTATCCAATTATTGGAAACCCATAACTCAAATTCAATTTTCATTGAAGAACACAACAACACAACAACTGACATATGATCAAATTGACCCAAACAATATCCTTAATCATGCCCTATCATTCATAATACGATAAGAGATGATAATTGGAAGAGCCCCCCTTACCTTAGCCAATAATCTGGATTTTTCTCCTTCTTCTTCATCAATCCCGTAAGTCTCTTTTCATCACTTTCAGCAAAAATCTCCAATCTTCAAACCCGCTTATCTCCCTCATCGAGAACTTCCCTGGCACGAATTAATATATCAAATCAAAGGAAATTTCATGTAGAATCCGAATATTTAAGAATTACCTGATTTGGAGTTACGAGCAGAAAGTTATGACCCATTTTGTGAGGGCTGCATCATGAATACGAAAATCTCTTTTCTCCATGAATTCTCCTTCTCCCCCTCCTAGGTTTTCCTTCTCTATTTCTCAATTTTCTCTTATTTCCTTGTTTTATTAAAACATGGCATAATTTAGTAATGGGCTCAACACTTAACACCCCCTCATTACTAAATACCCCACTTGGCCCAAATACCAATACTCCATAATTCTTCCAATTAGTTCAACGAAAATACCAAATAATTCTAAATAATAATTTAATTTTCGATTAAATTAAAATTAGAAAATATGGGGTGTTACATCACCTAGATTTTTTTTGGCTCAATTTCGTCTTTTTATAAAATGTTGTGTCTTTTTGAAAATGTATTTTCAATACTGTATAATTACATATTTGAAGATAGAGAGAGCACACATAGTAATTTCTTTAAGTCATTGAAATTTTGGCAATTGCAATACAGATGTCAAGACAAATGTCTCAACACAAAACACATTGTTAGAACTAGTGGGATACCCGTGCATCCGCACGGGTACTGGTGTTGTGCGCGCATTTGATTTTCACAACGAAATAAAAAATATATTTAACTGTAAAAAAATGCCGTGTTTAATTCCAATGAAAATTAGGTGAAAAAGCATTTTATATATATTAAATTATAATTACGTAAAATAAAAAGTATTTGCCATAACATGATCGCAACTTAGGTATTGAGAACTGAGCAATTGAGAAAATGTTTTCCAAAGAAACTACTAAAATATATATAAATGTTCTTTTTACGATAACTATTTGAAATTGGATATTGATTAAGGACAACTTTAGTACGTTCATTTTTTTGCATCTGATAAGATATACTCATAAATATGCTAAGAGAGAAATGAATTCAAATAAAACTTTATTGTACACCATCAAATCAGAGAGAAATGGATTCAAATAGAGTATTTTTTACACTTCTTTTCTTTACAGGTTATGAAGGTTCAAAATAATCTTTCCTTAATAGATTAAAGGATAGTCTTTTACGGCATCTCTTTTTAAAATGTAATTTTTAAAAGAAAAATATAAATTTGAAAAAAATCCTAAGTTGATGAACACCTTAAAAAATTCTATAGTTAATAAAATAGTAATAACAATAAAAATATTATATCGATAATTAAAAATATTACACAAATATTTAGAATTAATATGCAGCTCCAAAAAACAATTACCTATATAATCTTGTTTAAAAAAAAAAAAAGAGATACAAAAAAAAGTTGTATGAATAGTTTTGTTGTCTTGCTCAAAGTACTTCACAGAAGATAAAATGTCAACACCAAATTTACAAAAGAAATACTCTTTGGACACAATCCCATAGAAATGAATAACATAAAAGTGTCTTTTAAGACAGTTAGCAAGTATAAGAAATATATTAGATTACATAAGAGGCATGGTATTGCAGACACTTAAAGTTACTGCCATTTGGATCTGAATTCACTTATCAAGTGCACTCTCCCATTTGGATTCTTCAATCAACCTCATTAATAGGGTTCTTCAATCAACCAAGAAATCTATTAGAGTTCTCAATTTCAGCCCAGTCAAATGTGCTGGTCGGAAGTTTAACAGGCTTCGTACCTCCTGATAATAAGTTTAACAAAATTCATAATCACAATGAAGGATCCACATATTCATAACTCCTGAGTATCTCGACTGTTGGTAACGCACTTGTTGTCATTATTTTCAAGAACAATGTGACGAAACAGACTATTTGGAACATCTTTTATTATGTGCCACTTCACAGGAAACTGCCCCCTCCACTTATCTTGCTGCCAGAAGTCTACATTCTTGTCAAAATTGACAGGTCCAACCATTTCAGCTACTCCACAGAATTGAGCACTCACATTTACCTGAAAATAGTTGTAACATTTTTTATGGCATTCATATGAGAAAGAAACATTAGAATGCAATAAAGTGAAAACTATATAAACTTAGGATCAACTTCAAGGAACATCATATGGTCTACCCGATGAAGAAGAAGAAATGCGTTGCCGATGTTTTGCACTACTGACACTTAAGCTGCTGCTTCCTGAAGATTCTTGCTTCTCCATGTTCGGACCACCCGTATTCACTGTCTCAAACTTATGTAAGCTCGGTTCAACCATTTCACCATAAACAATTAACCATCTCTTTTTACACACAATGATTAAAGGATAATCTTTGAAAAAAGATTCTTAACAGTGAAACAAAGTTTCAACATAATATAGTGAAACATTATAAAGGTTCAAAACAACCTTCTAGAATTGATTAATGGACATTAATTTGTTCTAAAGTACATAATATTAACATGTGCACTTTCCACAAATTCCTGACAGTGTTATTCTTCACCAATTCTTCACCAATTTTGACATAGAATAATGCAGCCTATTCAATTTGGATGAAAATAATGCCAGCCTGTAATTAATTTACAAATATTAAAACTACATGATATACAAACACCAACATAGATAATGCATTACTCCATTACTTACAATTCATTCATCTTAGTGTCATACTGCTTAGCTTTAAATTGAGAACTTTCCGAAGCTAAACCTGCCATACTGCAGATCACATAACACATTTAGTTAAAATACAAAATTCAACAGATATATACAAAAAGGAACATACCACAAACAGTTGCTTGACGTGATCGAAATTCACGTGTAGACTTGATTCTTGAGATGACATATCTATTGCAAGGTTTTGGCTTGATTTAGGAAGATGAAAACAAATTCAAACGTATAATAAGAAGCTGCAAAGTTAAGGAAAATATGCACAATACAAACTCTGAACAACCGATGACGAAGAAACCGAAGAATAATGACTATTTTTCCTTGAAGAGTAATGACTATTTTATAAACGTAATGTAGCAGATTATAACCAATTGGTAACAATTTCAAGAATTTGATTAAAGAATCTCACACAATTAATCATAGACGTTAAAGAATCATACACAATTATTTTTACTTTATATCTTATTGGATGGGTACAAAATCTTCAATTTTACTTGACTTTGATTCTTCAGGATTCATCATTGTAAGTTCTGGTCCTCTCTCTTGCATCTGCTAGCTCAAGCTGTAACTGCAGAATAATAAGCAAATGGTTCTCCATCTCAGCAAGCTATCACCACCAATATCAAATATAAATTCAAGAAGTATAAATATTTTAAGTAAATAACCAAAATTAACACCTTAAAGAACCAAATCATGCCTTAAAGCATACAACAATTAGATGCCAGATGTGTTCTTGAAAACCTACAACTCAAACAAAGTTATTTTGAATTGTAAATGTTACTTTAGAGTTTTTTATTTGTCACGTTAGCATTACATCTAGAAAATATCAAGCTTACATTTCCTACAATATTTCTGCATGATTTCTTCAAACAACTCACACACTTTATTCATATCACTGTTTCTCGAATACCCCGAAATCACTGTGTTTCACATGACATTATTCCTCTGTGGCATTTCATCAAACAATACACATGCATCAACGAAAGCGGGAAGAATATATACCAAAAGAATTTCTCTATGGTCCAATCAAACATATATATAATAAAAAGATAAAGAATGAAACAGAACCTGAAGTTGAGTAGCCCTTTTAGCCTCATATTCACGCCATGATTCTTCTTTATTTCTAGCAGTAAACTCCTTAGTTATTCCACCGCTAAAAATAATGTTTCCGTACAGATCCTTTCTGATATCAACACCACACTTCATTATAGAGTTGTAAGCGGTGTCATGAACAAAATAACTTAAGGGCATACCTTGTTAGTTTCAAAACTCCTCTATAAAACTCAATCCAGTCTTAACCTCGTCAACCTGCTAAAACAAAAATAAAGGCAGAGTTAGAACTTGCCTAAAATATCACATAAATTAAAACCGTACCAAAGACTTTGAAATCAACATCTTAGGGTTTTATATATATATATATATATATATATATATATATATATATATATATATATATATATATATATATATATATATATATATATATATATATATATAAATAAACTGAAAGGGCAAAAAACCATACCTCAAGAATCTTTTTCTTCGTCATTAGAACAATCCCGTTCAGAAAATGAACCATTATTGACCACCTGTATCTTGATGTAGCTCAGAACCTCAACTTGATCTGAATCAATTTCGAATACATCATGAACCAAATCTTCATAGTGAATTTTTAATTTGACTACCGACTTATCAGAATCAATCTAAAATTTCTAGAAGGAAAAGCTACAGGTTAGTAAGTTGAATACATAAGATGCTATTTTGTAAACAAATTTTGTCATAACAAAAGCCAGAGATTAGTAAGTTGAATACATAAGATGTATAACTTCTCCCAGCAAAATTGCAATGTTTTCCATGCCGGTAACAGCGCTGCAGACACAAACTGGGGGAAAGCAAGCCTTCAAACCTCATGACAGATCTGACCAAAAAGTCACACAAAAATAATTTTGAATCCAACCACCACACCCGCCGTCAAAAAACGTGTTGCCGCTGCTATAGTATACCACTATCAAATTGCCTATCGCTGGAAACGTCATATCCACCGCCATAATTTCGTAGATCTGTGTAGAGAGTCAAAGATAAAATCAAAGATATGAGAACATCAAAACCCTCTTCATCACCACTTAGTAACAACAAAAAAACCCCAGATCTGAAGAAGAAGATGCTCACCATATGTTCAAATAACCGCACCGTCAACGAAGCTTCCCCCTTTCGCGTGAGTCAACACCACCAAACCTGAAACAACAAACTGTCATACCCTAATTTTTGACCCCCCTGAGATGACATATCTTCAGGATTTTCATCAGGTCAAAGCAAGTACCCAGAGCAGTCACTTCTTCATCTGGCATTTGATCAAGGATGTTCAAAGACAAGAAAACTCAGGCAAAGGATCGATCAATAGAAGGATTGGTCTCTAACACAATCATAGGACTCAAAAGCTTCACTTTTATATTCACCTATGATTGATTAGACACCCAGTCATCTGAGTATAGGTTTACTCAGGTCACCAGACTAGGGTTTTTGAGCCTATCAAGGACTGAAATCAGGGATCACCTTTGGGAAACCCTAAAAAGCTCCAAGACATCTATTAAAGACTTCAATCATCTTCAAGTGATCCATACAATAAGATCCACTGGACATCACACCTCAATTCAAGATCCACAGTCACCAATTTCATCTGGTCGACAATTAGGGTTTTTAACCTAATTCACCTGGATAGTTGACTTTTAATCAGGGCATGGATCCAAAACTCAAGACATGACTCAAGAACCTCTACTACCTCAATATAACCCATTTACATCACTCATTTGAGGAGAAGATCTTAATTCCACACAAAAGTCCAAAATCTCACTTTATCTGGAAAAAGTCAACTGTATGGGATCACCTTTGACTTTTAAGATTTTTGGTCAAACCATGACTTTAAAAGATCAATATCATCAATATATGGATATTAAAGTCATTTGACCAAAGAAATTCAAGAAGAATCATCAAGGAGCAAAAAGTCGGGAATTAGGGTTTTTGAGGGCATTGTGGGAACTCAAAATTTCACCTACACAACTCAAAAAACTTCCAACATGAAAGTTGTAGATCTTGCAAAATAAAACAACATCTTACATAGGGACTTTTTTCAAAAGATCAACCATTTAAGAGATTTGGAATTTTCAAGCTTTAGGTAATAAAAACTTAGAAATTTTTCTAAGTGTTTTAACCTAGTTTTCATCCAACTTTGAGCTCATTTTTCACAATTTTCCCAAATGATTCTGAAGAAACCCCACACTAATGATTTGAAGTAGATGTTTAGGGCTTTCCAAATTGTGCTCAACCTTCTCCAAATTCATTTTGAGCTAGGAGTTATGCTTGTCCAAAGTTGGCCTCATGAAGTGAAATTATAGGTCATGTACAATTTGAAACTTTGCAATTTTGTGCAATTAGCTTCACTAAGTGATGCTACACGACCTCTAATACATCTGCAAGCATGCCATACATCAATTTCCATCATTGCATAAGGATTGAAGAAGATTCCCAAAAACAAAGGCATGTGATTATGTAATGATTGCATTTTTGAATTTATGGCAAATGGTGAATCATCAAGGAATCTTGCTCTAAGCCAATTAGAACTCTCCTCTGCATCATAAATGTTCCCTAAGATCATACAAGATCAATGGTTGGGGAAGCTAGCCCGAAAATGCATCATTGCATTTGAGATATTTTCGAATTTTCTTCATGGCTAAGAAACCAAACTCACTTCACTAAGCAAGCTCACTATACACAATTGCTCTGAACCAATTGCCTATAAATAGAGAGCTCTTTCTCATTCAGAAACACACCAAAGCAACCATATTCCTTGCTTTCTCTTTCTCTCCTCTTGCTTATTGGTTTTTCAAAGTTCTTTGGCAAGAAGAATCGTTTTCTTCAAAACAGAGCTTATCTTTGGAAAGTAAGCATTCTAACCTCTAAAAGGGGTTCATTTGAGGTGATCCAAGCACCTGGATCACTTCTGTAAGTGGAGGAACACCATTGTTGCTTTCACTTTGGAGCACTTGCAGTTGGAGGACCACAGAGCAATTCAGGAGGTTCCAAGCAAGGTCAAGCATCCAGGCACATTCTTTAGGGTGTAGTGAAGCTATTCAAATGGTCGCAGCTCATCTATAACTGCATATTCATCATCCTCCATGTTCACTTGAAGCTCAAATCGAGGGAGTCGAGTAGAGCAATTCAGAAGGTTTGAGGCCACAACAAGCATCCAGTTAGCATCACTGAGTCCCAAGGAAGCTTTTAGGATCATTCATACAAACCCAGGTGCTCTCTAACATCCTCACGATCTTCATTTTCAGAGGTAAGTTTCTCAACTCCACCTCTTTAATTCGTGTACCTTTTTGGTTAAAACTCAATACCATTTCATTCAGTATCATCAGAGGATTAAAAAGCCTCTATCATCAGTCATTTATACTTCAGTATAGCCATTTAATTTGAATTTCAAATTTTAGGGTTCTTCACGTATTTTAGATAATTCAGTAGATATAGTTAATATAAATTCATATTAGTTACATATCTGGAATCGTGAGTGAATTTAGAGCGAGTTTGGTCTTTACATCTTTGCAAATGGTTGAGAGTTGAGAGAGTTCAGAATTTCAAAAATCTGAAAGCTTGAGGTTGAAGATGACAATGGTGGTGGCGCGCAAAATTCAAATTCAAGGCTAAAGTTTATTTTATATTGAATGGTAGTTGTTTCATAAACGACTAAAACGTGATAGCCCAGTGGTAAAGAGTGTTTGTGTGTTGCGCGTGCCCAAGGTTTGGGGTTCGAATCCCCCTCGCCCCAGACCTTTTGATTTTATTTTCTTTTTTTGCTTCTATACACTTGAATAACATATGTATTGCAACGAAACCATTACATTGTCACCAAGCGCGCGTTGGCTCAGTGGTGTTGTTTTGGGACTGGTAACATAAAGGGCGTGGGTTCAAACCATGGTGAGACCAAAACATTATTTTTACCACTAATTTCCTTCATTTTTCTCACAACTTCACACAATTAATTCACCTATCAAATTAAATCATTTTCACTTCATTTTTCACACACTTGTTATTTAATATACCTATTTCATGAATAATCAAAAAATCATAAAAATATTATTTATTTCATATATTTTAATTAGTTTTAAAATAGTATGTTTTAAGTGTTTTCTTAAATACTTTAAAAATATATATTTTCATTTTTGTTTTAACCTAATTATCTTGTAAATAATTTTATGATAAAACCCTAATCATTTAGGTCTTAATTAGGTATAGATTTTATCTTTACCTTGATTAAGTTGACTTTTGTCAATTTGCAAAACTGTTTTCAATCTCTGATTAAACAGACGATTAAGGTTTTCAAACGACAAAACCTTATATCATTTCAATCTTTTCTTTCCAACTGTTTTTTATAACAGTAAATCATTTTCAAATGGGCCTCTAATAGAGTGTAAGTCCCAACACCTTCTTCTCTTCTTAGCTTGTTTTCAAAACTGTATTTACAAAATCTCCTTTCTGTTTTCAAAACATTCTTCTAGTATTTGAAGGGCATTATTCCCGGTGAAACTCTTCAGATACCTATGTGACCTTTGTCCATCTTCACTTCTTCTGTTTTCAAAACCCTTAACTGTTTATCATATATATATTCAACTGTTATCCATCAATTACTGGTAAGGCTTTGTACATACTTCTTCAAAGGCCTCCACTCCATCCAGGTTAGGCTTTACAAGCTTTCAATTTACAGTCTTTATTTAAATTACTGTCAAATATAAACTGTGCATATATTTGTTTAGAACTACGTTTGAGTGTAAACCCTAGGATAGTTAAACTATATATATATTATAGGAATATGACCTAGGATTGAGAATGTCTTCCCGGTGAAGGCTCTTTCCTAATTAGAGATCTGTAGTTCAAACCCCCAAGATGAATTATTCCCGGTGAAACATCTTGGCAAAAACCTTAGAATCCAAAAAAATAGGACACATCCACCCAAAGAGGAATTATTCCCGGTGAAACCTCTTACCCATTTGCTTAGAGCCAAAATAAGTTCAAAACCACACAGCTTTCTCTTGTGCTATAACAAGGACCCTCGATGACCCTCGATTAGCCTCCTCTTGGGCTTTGTACAAGGACCCACAGGCTTCTTAAAAGCATTTCCAGCTTCCTCTTGAGCTTGTATACAAGGACCCATCAGGTTTCTTACAAACATAGGAACAGGTCTTTAGTCACCTCTTAACATACCCTGGTGAGTTTCTTCCAATTTAAACCAGACTTTAAACAAGCTAAGTTTGTCTCAATTTTACATTGAGTACACCTTTTGGAATGAGATACATGGACAGTCTCTGTCACCCTTATCTTCATCAATTTCCCTTAGCAGAGTCTAGGATCCATGTTTTGCTTATCCTCAGCAAGAGTCAGCCTTCATCTTGGGCTTTAAACAAGAAGTCTCCACTAGATAATCTTTCTGCCAATCATTTTAACAAAAACCCCTGGAAAGGGTTAGCCTCCAAAATCACTTCTTCAAAAACCAAAGATTCATTTCTCTTAGGAGATAATTTCCCCAAAAGAGTAAAAACCCTGGAAAGGGTTAGCCTCCAAAGTCAATTAATAAAAACCTGTTTAAAAGAATAAAACCCCTGGAAAGGGTTAGCTTCCAAAAATCATTCTTTTCAAAAGATAGACTCACCAGCTGAGTCAAAATCCCTGGAAAGGGTTAGCTTCCAAAAAATCAGTCTTTTAATAAATAAATCCTTCAGTAGAGTCAAAACCCAACAAAAATAGTTAGCCTCAACCTTGGGCTTCATACAAGGCACCAAAACAATAAAACTCCCCTGTTAATAGTCAGCCTCAACCTTGGGCATTGTGCAAGGCAGATAATAGAGTCTCCCCAGTGAGTCCTTCATCATTCAGGTAGCCACAACCTTGGGCTTTGTACAAGGCAGATAAACCATACTTCATGTGTCAAAGATTCCTAACATCTAGGATCTTTTCCCTATTAGAGTCGTTCATACTCAGTCAGCCACAACCTTGGGCTTTGTACAAGGCAGAAAATAATATTTTTCCTAGCTAGAGTCAGCCTCAATTCTGGGCTTTGTACAGAACACAAATTCCCTGTAATTAACCCCCAGTAGAGTTATCTCCCAAAGTCAATAAAAACAATCAAAAAAGCCTCAAGCTTGGGCCTCATACAAGCCAGTTAAAAAATCAAATCTTTTATACAGTAGATAGACATAGCTTATCTCTATAGAGAGATCTTTCCTCTATCTCACCACATTCAAACAAACAAACATTACATTTCATTTTAATCAAGTCTCCCATTTAGGATTTTGAAAGGCATGAGCTGGCAGTAAAACCCAGACATGTGGTAACTTTCCCTAATTTGGATGAGCATCTTTCTTTCATTTAAGAGAACGCGACTGGCATACTTGCAAACACACAAGTAAGGTCCCCCTCTTGAATGAAATGAATTCAGTTATTCTGTCACTCTTTTAATGTTTGTGGTGGAATAGTAGAAATACCTCTCTATAAAGATGACTTCATGTCTCTTTACCGTAAACAGAGATTTAATTCAAGCTTCAACCTTGAGCTTCAAGCAAGGCACCCAAAAATAATTAATAATTAATTAGTTCCCCGAACTACATTAAGCTCTGACTTCCATTAGGGATATGTAGGCATGAGGTTCACAAGGAATCTCAGCGAGCTAATAAAATACCAAAAATAGTCAGTCTGTCTGTCTGTCTTTCTTTTATTCAATTCAATTCCTTCTCCTAATACAAAGGAGAAACTTTCCCAATAATCATTAGCAGCACAAACACATTTAGACACAGAGAAGGTTCCTGTAGAGTACTACAGATATGTAGGATGTTTAAACACTTCCCTATGTATAACCGACCCCCCGGACTCCAGAATTTCTAGTCTAGGTGAATCCCCACACTTAGCAAACTCTTAGGGTTTAGTTGAGATCTTTTTTTTCCCTTTCCTACTCGTAGGACAATAAGAAAGTTTGTGTGATATCGTAGGAAGAACTGAAACAAAATTCATCCCACCATGGGCGCATTCTCCTTCCAAATTTCGCGTGAAGGGTCTAGCGTGCCGTCCTCCCAAGTGAAACGGGGAGGTAAAAAAAAACGACACCACACAAACACCAAATCAAAATCAAAATCGAACTTGTATGAAACTCAATAATAACAATGAAGAAGGAGATGGAGAAGTAAGAAGAAGATGAAGGAGGAAGAAGGAGAGGGAGAAGGAAGAAAAAAGCAATCTGAGAAAAAACAAAAGGGAACTGAACGTGAGATCAAGAAAAAATAAAAGTGCAAAAAGTGAAAATGGGTACAGATACTCTTTGGAAGAGGATATTGGGAGTAATGAAAAAGTGAAAATGGATACAGATACTGTTTGGAAGAGGATACTGCACTATTTGGTTCAGTTACATTAGAAATAAAAGTGCAAATTGTACATACTTTGGCCAATAGAGAGAGAAACAGATGAAACCATTAGTTAGATTGAAACCAAAAACAGATTTTAGTCACAAAAAGTAATATTTAGACACATTTTACCCCCAAAAAAAATAGGTGGAATTTTTTAAGCAAAGGGCAAATAGGTCTTAACCAGGTACACTTGTTTTCTTATTTTATAGATATATGTTATAACATTACCGGTTGAAAGAAAACATTTTTGCCAAAATAGAAACTATGCATAATTAAATTGCAGAAGGTAAAAGAACACAATCATATGTTAACCCAGTTCGGTGCAATGTCACCTACTCTGGAGCCTACGAAGCCAAGAAGAAAATCCACTATGATAATATTATTTCAAAGCCTAAACAGTCTCAATTTACAACTTCTTGCCTAATCACTACCTTGTGCGACTTCTACCTAGAACCCTCTAGATATAAGACCCCCCTCTCACTTCCTACAAACAGTCACAATCCTAGTGACAAAAACCAATCACAGTCCCAATGATTGAAGCCAAATAAAAGATCACACATATAAGAAACAATACTTGGTCTTGCTTAAAACCTTCAACCAAGAACAATACTCAACTCTTTTGCTTAAAAGCTTCAAGAGTGAGAATAATCAGTCTACCTCAATGTATTAGAAGATACATGAGTGACATACAAACAAAAACACTAAAACCTTAAAAGACTTCCAAAACTTAAACCCTTATTTTGCACCCACGATTCCTTGTTGTGAATTCTTTCTATTTTAGGTTTAGCAAGTCCTTATTTATACACTCTTACAGTATAGGCTTGGACTCTTGAATCAAATCTAATCTTATCCTTTTTTTCAATCAACTGCAAGATCTTCACAAAAAATAGGAACAAATCAAATCAAATCCAAGTTTCCTAAAAAGTTTCAAAGATCTTTTTTATGAAACCAAATCAAATATGCATTGTCCCTAAAATATTCTTGATTTGTTGCACCTGTATGAGTACCAAAATCTCATATTTTTCAATCAAATCTTCAAGGAATTAAACCAACTGAATTTTCATGATGTTCTGGTATAGTATGTCACAACATCTAGTATAATATCTGTCAAAACACATGACAGTAGAACATGTCATGACAGTTGGTCAAAATGTTACAACATGTTGCTCAACATCAGATAAGAACCATGTTTTAGCAAAATTTATGCCAACCATAAAACCATGGATCTAACAGTCTCCCCCTTTAGAAATTTTTGGCTAAAACAACCAAAACACAATTAAGTCTTGAAGATAGGAATAGAATCACAACCAAAAAACACAAGCTACGTGAAAACATGTAAACTTTATACAAACTGCTAACGTAAGAATATATCATAGATACACAACAATTACACAGAGACCTCTTTTTCAAGCTCCTCAGAAATCAGATGTTCAGACATGTGGTATGACATCACATCAACACGACTCTTAGAGCTTGTACAATCAAATAGGTCCATTACTCCCACTGTCATACAACACTATTTCTCCCTCTAAAAGGAAACCCAAAACAACAGAAAATCCACACATCAGAGGCACATGCAGCAGAAGATAATAAAAGTCTCACATCAGGATTTTCCACATCAGGCAAGATGTTGGAACATCAGGTAAGACATCATGCATACAAATCCTCCAGTCTCCAGTAACAGCAGCAATACAATAGAACCAACAAGCCTGACAGACTATCATGCCCCCTAAATAGTTGCATCCAGCAAGCAACCACAATAACTACTCTCCCATTAGGAATAGCACACTCCTATCAACATGCTAATCAACATATCAAGACAAGTGTCATAACATCAGGATAAATAAAACACACTAACACTTTACTCCTCATTTTTATCCAATAATTGACAAAAAATTAAGTAAATGTAAACACAAATGGAAGCACACATATTGCACACTAGCAATAAACATAGTTCATCTTCAGGTGGTCTTCCACCTCTTGTCCATGTCAAAGACCCTTATGCACTCTTTGTTGTTGTTTTCTTGAAGAAATCTTTTGTTACATCCTTTAACAATAGCAATTAGTATAGGCTTCTCAAGCCTTATAGAATCTTTTGAGTAATTCTTTTGTAGTACTTAACTTGATTAATAAAGGTGCTTTCTTTAAACTGATGAATTTGAAGACCAAGGAAGTATCTAATCTCCCCCATCATTGACATCTCAAACTCATTCTACATCATCTCAGAAATTCCTTACACAAGAGCTTATTAGTAGCACCGAAAATGATACGATCTACATAAATTTGAACTAACAAAATGTCATGCTCATATATTTTGATAAAAAAGGTTTCTTCAACTTTTCCTTTTTGAAAATTATTTTATAGTAGAAACTTGCTCTGACGATCATACTAAGCTCTTGGAGCTTATTTCAGACTGTAAGAGCCTTTTTCAATTTGAATACGTGATCAATAAAGGAAGGGTTTACGAAGCTCAAAGGTTGATCAACAAACACTTCCTCGGGGAATTTATATGTTTGGGTTTCATGGAGTTTCCATGTGCAAACACAAATAAAAACTCCAAAATTAATGAAAGGATAAAATAGAAATACATCGGATTCAATGTAGATTATATAAAGAAATAGGTTGAAGATGCAAATTGTTTGAATAAAGTAGTTCGGATTTGAGAACCCCAACAATGAAGATGAAAAAATGAAATATCTCTCGCTACGCTCTTCAACGATCACGATTCACTCGAAGATAATATATTCAATCCAACTATTTATATGACAAATCATTTATTAAATTGTACTTGAGCGTACTCAATTTATCTATAAAGTGAATTTTTTTTTTTATAAATAAGACCAAAAGGAGTATTTAATATTATTCAATATATATATATATATATTAATTATTTAATATATCTATTATTTGTATCTATAAAAAATAAACTACATTGAATAATATCAATTCTAATAATATCTCAACAAATTCTAATAATATGACAACCAACTCGTGCGAATGCACGGGTTCCATTAATTAAAATAAAAAATTTAATTCTCTAAATGCATTAAAAAGTAGATGAAAGTGTAATTAAATAAAACATTTAGAATATAGAAAAAGTTAGTAGGAAAATGTGTGCGATATGACAAACCGCAAAGACAAAGCACACAGGTGGATAGAAAAAAGGAAACTCAAAAAGGAAGAAAGAGAAAGATCTTCTAAATACCACAAACCAAATATGTGGCTCAAATTCCATCTCCCTTCTGATGTGGCACTCCAAACCTTCCTCAACGGATCAACAACAATCAACCACACTCTCACACTTCCTCACAACGTGTCTCTCTCTCCCCTCTCTCTCTCTCTAGAACCACTTTTACAGTTTTTACTTTTTTTCCTCTTTCTAGACAAAACAACCTTTTTTATCTGTTTTTAGCAATAACCACAAAAAAACACAGAAATGTTGGAGACAAAAGACTCTGCCATCAAACTCTTCGGAAAAACAATTCCGGTTAAGGAGATTCTTGTCGGTCTTTCACCTTTGTCTTCTGCTGATGTTGTTGTTGATCACAGTATTCATGATCATAATCATGATTCTTCTACAAACTCATCTAGAGAGTCTCATAATAGCATTGAAAAGGTAGAATTTTGATTTTTGGGATTCAGAAATTTTTGATTTTGATTATGACCCTTTATTTGGAATGAAAAAAAATTTGATGGGTTGGTGTTGGTTTTTTGCTTGATGATGAAGTTTGATTTTTTGATGGATTGAAAGAATCACTGTGTATTTGAATTATAGCTTGTTCTGTATATGAAATAAATTGATTATAATCAAAAGCTTTGAGAAAATTGCTTATTAGTGATTTCTTCAAACTAACTGTGATTACAGACATAAACTAATCTGATCTGTACTTTTGTTTTTTACTTCTATCTTTCTGATTCTTCTGGTCTATCTTTGTGATAATCAAGCAGTTTGCTGGTGAAAAAAAATTTCTTTTTTCAATTTGACTTTTGGGTTTTATTTTTTATGAAATTTTCCAAATCCAATAAAGTAGAATTTGTAATCTGCTCTTTTTTTATATCAACACTTATTTGTAATTGATGTTCTGTTTTGTTAACCTATATAGTACTACTAACAATTCTGATTGAAGGTGTTTCTGACACTGACACATGTTACATACACTCACTTTTATTTGATCAAATTATTACTAGTTTTGATGTGATAGAGCATCTGGATCATATCTGGTGTTTGTGTCTGTGTTTCAAATTGGAGGTGTATCCGACACGATATATTTGATTACATTAATCACTTTATTTTATCAAATTATTACTAGTCCTGATGTGATAGAGCATCTGTATCGTACATGTTGTTTGTGTCGTGTTTCAAATTGTATCCGACACGATACATTTGGTTACATTTAATCACTTTTATTTTATCAAATTATTACTAGTCTTGATGTGTCAGAGCATCTTATCGTATCTAGTGTCTTTGTCGGTGTTTTAGATTGAAGGTGTATACGGCACAATACATTCGGTTACATTCAATCACTTTTATTTTATCAAATTATTACTAGTTTTGATGTTTCATAGCATGTGTATCGTATCTCATGTTTGTGTCAATATTTTAGTTATTAAACGTGATCTTGGCAAAATACTAAGATGTGGTTTTCATGATTCCAGGATACATCGGGAGAAAAACCAATTGATGAAAAGAATGAAGATGGAGCCCCTACACAATCGACTGAAGAATTCACCAATCCAGATGCAGCCTCTAGGACTGGCGAAGAATCTGTTACAGCGTCAACTGAAAAAGAGGTTGCTACATTGAAAACTTCGAAGACTGAAGAAGAACAGGACGAAACGAGTAATTCACAGGAAAAGAGCCTCAAAAAACCCGACAAAATAATCCCGTGTCCACGCTGTAGTAGCATGGACACAAAGTTCTGCTACTATAACAATTACAATGTAAACCAACCTCGCCACTTTTGCAAAAATTGTCAGAGATATTGGACTGCCGGTGGAACCATGAGAAACGTACCCGTAGGTGCTGGTCGCAGAAGGAACAAGAGCTGTTCTTCTCACTACCGACAGATAACTGTCTCTGAAGCAACACTCCAGAATTCTCGGATACACCCTTCCTTGAAATGCAACGGCACAGTCCTTACGTTTGGATCCGATTCACCTTTATCTGAATCGATGGCATCTGTTTTGAAACTTGCTCATAAACCTGAAGAGCTAAGAATTCGTGTTCCGCATGCAAGTGGAGAAAAATACGATGATCAATCTAATAAATCATCGGTTACCTCCGTAAAGTCGACAGAAGGTGCAAGCACGAACGTATCACAAGAACAAGCTAGGCAGTACAGCCAAAGCTTCCCGCCACAAGGTCACTACTTTCCTTCCGGAACTCCTTGTCCTTTCCCATGGAATCCAATGCAATGGAGATCACCGGTTCCACCACCTGCGTTTTCTCCACCGGGATTTTCTTTGCCGCTCTATCCCACAACAAGTTACTGGGGTTGTGCCGTGCCAGGTGGATGGAACGTCCCGTGGCAAGCACAACCTTCATCACCGAACGGTACCGGCCCTAACTCTAGTCCAAACTCTCCAACCTTAGGTAAACATTCAAGGGAAGACGGTAGGAAAGAAAGTAGCATGGAAAAAAGTCTCTGGTTTCCAAAAACTTTGAGGATCGATGACTCGGGAGAAGCAGACAAAACCCCTTTCTGGACAACACTCGGGATTAAAAACGACACCGCCAGTCCAACTCCATCAGGAAGACTCTTTCAAGCATTCCCTTCAAAGATAGACAACAAAAATGACTCAGACCAAGTATCTTCAGTCTTGCAGGCCAATCCGGCCGCAATGTCTAGGTCACATAACTTTCACGAGACTTCGTAGTAACGTCGCCTATAAATATCGGTGATCATGTTTTTCGGTGCTTCAAACTGTAAAACCAGTTTTGTTCATCAACCTTGTTTGTAATAGTTCTTGTTGAATGCCAAATGAAGAAGTTCAAACTGAACAAGAACCAGATTAATTAGTTCATGTACATATATAACTTTATATGACATAGTGAGTTTGTTTTCCAAAACCTCTTATGTAGATAAATAAGAATAAGAATAAGGCGTTCAATTTGTAATTTTTGGTTCTGGTTTCTTACTTTCAGAATGCAACTCATGTTCTGCTTTATCATTTTCAGAATGATAAGATGATAGGTATCATACTTATCAAAGTTTTTCATGTACAAAAATTCTTATAAATTTCAAATTGAAAGAGAAATTATTGAAATTTTTTATACAAGCCTAATATTGAAGTAATATGAATGAGTGAAGATTTAGATAGTATTTATAGTTTCCTCTACTATATTAGGTAAGATTTGTAAAGATGAAAATTATTCTAATTTTTTTTCAATGTCTTTTTTAGGCCAATTAACAACATAATAAACATAAGAAATTTTTATTGGGAGTAACAAGTTGCAATTGAAATGAGAACCGGATTCTAATTCTATCAACTACCACCCTTGTGTTAAAAAGAACTTTTAATGGAAAATAGAATATACATATTTTATTATAGGGAAAATTAAGGTGATTTTCTTAAAACTTATTAAGATGACACTAACATCTTTTTTATTTTTAGAATATACACTTTTTTTTTATAAGTTCTCATTAAATAACAAACTACTAATTTCTTTATATATAAATATATAATCCGTTGTTTCAACATAATCATTGATCTCTTCTCTTTTGTACAGGTAGAAAGTACATGTGTGCGTGTTCCTCCTATAAAAACAGAGGATCCCAAAAGTCTTAGTAGGTTTATAGTAATTTAGGGGTGGTTAGGGCTTGTCCACGACGGCAAGAAGCTTAGTATGACGGTGTTTCACGGTAATTTTAAGGGTCTGTTTGCATGAGGTGACATACCTTGTTAATGGACGATGTGCTTAGGTATAAGCTTCTGAAGGGTGTGATCATATGAGTTATGATCGTGCTAAGCGTTATATTTTAGGGTTTAATGAAATGTCCCTCTCTTCTAAGAGAGCTGGTATTTATAGAGAATTTTCGGGTAACCCAAAGTGGGAGTAACTACTCCCTCATGATTATGAGGAGTTATTGACCACCTAACCTTTCGGGAGTAGTGGTAGACTTCCCTTTTCTTGACAAACGACTTTACATGTCATGGTTGCTAGGGGAGAGTCCTTAGATCTTCGCCTAGGCAATACCATCCTTAGTGTTTTTAATACCCTATTTTCGTACAAGATGCGCCCTCGTCCTAGTAGTGAGTCTCTGGGCTGAAAACTTCCTTAAAAAAGGGGGCATGTCTTGTGACTTAGGGCGAGCGTTTTTAGTAGGTGAGTACCTCAGCTTGAGACAAGTCCCTCAGCTGAAGGCGACCATATTTATTTGGTCATGCCCTTAATTTGAGGGATGAATCACCTACCAAATGTCTCTTGATTAGCTCAATATGTCAATTGAGAATGTCAATCAATCGCTTAGCTTGTCATGCTTAATCTTATATAATGCAAGAAATGATGGTTTATTTTCGAGACCTTAAATGCTAGTGGCATGTGTCGGGAACATGATGAGTTTTTTCAAAAACTATGGTGGAGTCCATAGGGTCCTTTATGGTTTCCCCTATAAATGATTTTCTCTCTTCTTTATTTGTTCCATATTATCTTCTACCCTTGCAAGTTTTTCCAACTCCATATCTCTGCATTCGTAACCTTATTCCAAGTATGAATTTTTCTTTTCTTGCTTTATGTAGTGAATAGGTTTTGTGAAGATTATTCAAGACGAGTTTTAGGCTAAGTGCGGGGGTTCTAGACGAGTTTTATGATTACAATGATGGTGGTTATTCTTTTATTCTATTTTGCTTTCTTAGGAACAAAGGAGAGAATGTCTACCTCATCCGTTGCGTCTAAGGGTGTCGAAGATTTTGAATCTAGCTCACCTCTGAACAAATCTACCTTTTCTGATTGGGATATGAGGTTTCTTCTTTAGAGGCCGATGATGAAGTTGTTCTAAAGGCTTGCTCTCTATTGAAGAGGGTGACCGTGTCTGTCTCCTCTGACCAGAATTCTCTATATATCTATTATACCTCCCTTTTGCCAAGGACATGTGAATTTTTTTCCCACTTCCCCATTTTTCTAAGGAGGTCTTAAGAGTCCTTAATGCGGATCCTTCCTAGTTGTTCCTCGACAGTTGGACCTACATCTAGGATTTCAATATGGTATGTGAGGACCTGATCATCACAACCTAGCTTGAGTCAGATAATGTATTTGGATCTATAACACATAGATATGTGCCAGATCAGTTGAGAAGAAAACTGGGTGACCGTGTCTGTCTCCTCCGACCATCATTCTCTATATGTCTATTATACCTCCCTTTCGCCAAGGACATGTGAGTTCTTTTCCCACTTCCCCATTTTTCTAAGGAGGTCTTAAGAGTCCTTAATGCGGCTCCTTCCTAGTTGTTCCCCGACAGTTGGACCTACATCAAGGATTTCAAGATGGTATGTGAAGACCTGATCATCACAACCTAGCTTGAGTCAGCTGAACGTACTTGGATCTATAGCACATAGATATGTGCCAGATCAATTGAGAAGAAAACTTGATGACAAGTTAAGTCAGATGATCCTAATAGGATATTATTTGACTGGTGGATATAAGTTGTACGTCTTAGTGAACAATCAAGTAGTGATCAGCAGGGAAGTGATTATAAATGAGCTTAAGGAATGAGATTGGACTGAAAATGTCATGAAAGACTCAGTGAGAATCTTATGTGAAGAACCAGCTAGTGAAGTCGAAATATAAGTTTGACAATAAAAAGCCAGATGTCAAGCAGGCCCAAGAAAACCTCAATGAACAAGACACATGGCTGCAAGGTTGCAGGAATGTGTGATTACATCAGATTATATGGTCGATGACGAAGGTGATCTGGTACACTATACTTTCTAAGCATATGTCGAACTAGTCAATGCACGTGAGACGTTGAAGGATTCGAAGTGGATGAAAGCTATGAATGAGGAACTGAATTCCATCGAAGACAACAACACTGGGTCACTTGTAGAATTACCTCAAGGCAAGAAGGAAATCGATGTGAAGTGGGTATACAAGGTGAAGTTAAATCCCAAAGGATAAGTAACTCGACACAAGGCAAGAGATGCGGAAAAGTGATTTCTTCAGAAGAAGGAATCGACTTCGATGAAGTTTTTGCACCTGTTGCCAGGATCAAAATAATTAGGTTGGTTGTTGGTTCAAAAAACATGAACAATTGGCACATATGTCAGATGGATGTGAAATGTGCATTTCTAAGTGGCCCCTTAGATGAAGAATTTTATGTTACACAACCTGTTGGGTTTGTGAAATAAGGCGAAGAAAGAAATGTGTACAAGCTGCATAAAACCCTGTATGGAGTCAAACAAGCTCCAAGAGCTTGGAATAAGAAGGTAAATATTTTTCCAAGGGAGAAGGAATTTATGAAGTGTATAACTGAGCAAGGAGAATATGTAAGAAGAAGCGAGAGTGAATTGCTTATACTATGTCTCTATGTCGATGACTTGTTGATAACAGGTAGTTGCAAGAAAGAGGTCGAAGACTTCAAAGGTGGTCTTAGCAAGGAATTTGAAATGTCTGATTTGGGCGACATTTCATACTTCCTTGGCATCAAATTCTAGAAGAGTGGTAAATGATTGATGATGCATCAAAGAAGATATGCAAGTGAAATACTCAAGAGATTTTAGATAGAAGAACACAATTCGACTTCAACGCCTGTTGTCGCTACCGCGAAAAAATACAGAGTCACCACTGAACTTTATTTATCCCAACAGTGAAAGCAAAATATCAAGAAAACCTCACAACAGGGAAAGGATATGGCCTTGCAACTAACTCGGGTCTGGAATTCAATTATGCAAGGAGAAGGTATTAGTACCCCTCACGTCCATAGTACTCTACGAGATTCACTCTTGTTGTTTATAATCAAAGGGTGTGTTATATATAATGCTTACTAGCTAAGGGAATGCATGTTGTGTATTATAAAAGGAAAACAAAGGTTTGTTATTTTATTTTTGAGCTCACCAGGGTTTTTGGAACCCTGGGTCTACGTATCCCTAACGTGCAATAGAGAAATCAGAGCTTCATAGTTCTTCTCAATAATTTTTGTTTGTCGTGTGTTTTTTATGGACAATTGTCCTTTTATGAAAAGGTATTCAACAAAACATGTGCCCTGAGGCAAAATGAGTTTGAATTTGTGAATGTTTTGTTATTTGAAAGTGTTCAAGTTTTGTTAAGTGTTTTGGTAGGAGAACTATCTCAAGTGGTTTCCTTAAACAAGATATACTTGAACATTTCCTCCTTTATTTGATTAATTTTTTTTGTCTTTTAAAGAAAAGAAATATGTAAAAGGAATTCTATCCTAAAGTTGTCATGCTTGGATATCAATCCAAGGGTCTAACTTAATTCAAACTTAACCAAGATTGAATTAAGAGGTCCTAAAGGAGCATGTTATCAAACAAACATAGATTGAAAACCCACAACAAATCTCAAGTACTTAACAGAGCCTCAAGAGCAAGCAACAATCAAGCATCCATATTGCATACAATATTCACCACAAGTTACATCAGAATTTGTAACACATCAAATGGCTAAAATGATGTAGAAAAAAGATTAAATAAGGTAAGATAGTTAAAGAGAAAATTCTAATTAATTCTACCAAAGAATATCCTAAAAAACATTATTCTACTATTTTTATTTTTATCATCAAGAACAAAAAAGTCATGCAAAAAAAAAAACCCACAAACAATTAAAAAAAACAAGAATTATAAAAGAAATTGAAAAGAAAAATAGTTCCAAGGGGGTGCAAGCATTGAATAGGAAGTATGGGGTAGTAAAGCGCGCAAGCCCATCAGGGAGGCTCGAGGCGCTATTTTTTGTTGCAACAATGTTCATGTTCTAAAAATGGTGGTATTGGGCCAAAATGGGGTGCGCAGCGAAGCAAGGCCCATAGTTTGTTTTGTTTCAAATTTTTCCACAAGGGGGTATATGGATATGAGATAGAGGTGTAAGACCTCTTGGCTTGAGATTAGGCTCATCTAAGCCTAAATGCTTGCAAAGAAGGAGCAAAAAACAGAAGCAAATATTGATACTAGGGGTATGAGACTAGCTTTGCAGGGCCTGAGGGTGTTGAACCCAAAACAAATTACTGAAGGGAAGAAGGGCTTCAGACAATTCCCAATCTCCCTCACTCGTACCCTCAAACCTCTCTATCACTCAAGGTAACATATCCGCTGCATCAAAAATTTCCTCAGGGCGGCTGCACCGGCGGTTCCGTGGCTAAACCCAAAATAAACTCTACCAAAACCTTCATTTTTGCCTCCTCTCTTCATATTTATACTTCAATTCAATTAACTCGTCCCCAAAATAGCTACATCTAAGTGTTGTACGTAAATTTGGAGTACTTTTTAATTATCGTTTCCACAGGGATTGATGAGATATTACCGCTGTTCTACAGTTTATAGTGTCGTAAGTTATAGTTTACTTTGAGTTTGGTTTTGTCAAAGTTCATTCACAAGTTTATAGTAGTAAAGAGTACACTTTGGAAAGTCTTAATGCTTTAAAAATGTATCAAGACTTGATTTTATCAAACTAATTTGTATGCCTTCAATTAATCATGCATATGAACTCATTAGTAATCAATATTATCATGTATCTTTCATCTATACCGTTCGTGTTCGAAACGGTATATAAAATTTTACCGTATTGTTCAACAAACAATTTCTCAACCGATTAAACAACATAAATAACATTTATAAACCGATACAAAGTGAATATCAAACACCAAGTCCATGTCTAGACTTAGTCTTTGATAGATGATAAAGTTAGATCCAGATACAAAAGTTGTATTTCACAAACATTTAAATCATAGATATCCAAGAAAAGCAAACATTACCATCTATATTGATTAATATTTTGTTCATACCTAATAATCAAAAGGAAAACATACAAAGGAAAGATAGATTACATATTGTCTTGATGCAAAAGAATATTTAGCTACCCATCACCATGGTAGTTTGCACAAGAAGTAATGTACAAATCTTAGCAAGCATAAATCTTCAATGGGTCACAGATTCAAGCCTTAAAAGCTTTGATTTTGAGTAAGAAATAGATAAAAACTGAGTTTTTATCTCTAAGGTCGGTTTAAGAACAAAGGAAATGGTTAGAATGATCACAAAATGTCTAAAATGTGCTTTTATACAAGTTCCTAAAAGTGCAATCTCGCTAAGCAAGCTCACAAAAATAAGCAAACCGACTCAGGGCACCTCGCTAAGCGAGATAGAGTTCACTAATCAAACTTACGAGCCTCAATTACTGCCAAGGGGGTCAAAAAAGGGCATAACGCGTTATAAATCTCGCTTAGCAAGCTTGACAGATGAAATATTCCATTTTCTGAATTTTCTTTGATTCAAAGCCTGCTTTAAGCTTCATCCAAGTTCCAGCTAATGCCAAAAGTCAATAATCCTACACAATTAAGCATCAAAGTTAGTTACACACATATTTACATACTAAAACACAAACTCACTATTTTTAAGCTACTTTTAATGCAAATTCAAATTAACATTAGAGTTTGAGTTGTTAAGAACCACAAAATTATCCACAAATATATACACAATTTGGTCCCTAACACTAACCAAGAAGCAAAACCTAAAAAGACTAGTGATCAAAGTTAAACGGAGCTGATGTTAAATCTTGAGTTGTCACCATAGGGAAAATACTCACGACACTAAGGTGTTTCTGATGGTGAAAGAAAGATGCGAAACATGTGAAGATTAATAGGGCTCGGAGACTTACCTATTGGAGTAGCTCCGATGACTCTTCAACGACGTGGAATTGGCGAAATAAACTTGACTGAGCACTTTAATCAAGGTAATATTTATTGTTCTTCTTCTTCTTGTGTATACTTCTTCTTCTACTACTATTTTCTTATTTTCTTCGTAATTTTATAGTGTGTTGCTTCTGTGCGTTTGTTGTTGCATTGTGAGAGAGATTCAGAGTGTTCTTGAGCGTTGTATTGCTTAAGAGTGAGGATGAAGAAGAGTGAAATTGTTGCAATGTTATTTGCAGAGAAAGCTTGAAGAAGATGATAGAGCTTTGAGATGAAGGGAGAGAGAGAAGATGAATATGCGATATGGTTGTTGTAGAGAGTGCAGAGAAATGAAGATGATGAAGTCATTTCAGAGAGAGAGAGGGAGAGTTTTCTGAGTTTCGGTGATTCTTCTGAGTGATGAAGAATGAGGAAAATTGAAGATGGTGATGGTTTATATAGTTGGTTAGAGCTTGAAGTTCTGTTGGAAAAAATTACTTCCTGGATTAGGAAGTTGTTAGTTCTAACTTAGTGAATTGAAGTTAGTTTGGTTTTTTCTCTGTTAATGAATTGTTAAGTTGGATCAGCTTTTTCTCTGTTAAAAGAGTGATCAGTTATAACATACGTGAAATTGAGAAGAAGAGGAGAGTGACAGGGCAAGAGGAGGCTTGAGAAGAACACCCGCTTATAGAGAAAGAAGAAGCCATTCTAGAAGAATTCTAAGGTAAGGGTGGGTAATGGTTATCAATTATGAATGATATGAGAGAAGGTTAGATGCGGGGTTTTGATTCTTGCTGATTATTATTGATTATAATGATTATTGATGCAATTGATGAAAATCATTGATATTGATGTTGTATGGTTATCTTGTGTTGTATTGTTGATGATAATGTGTCTGATGTATTTTGATTCTTGAATCATGTGTTTCATGAACCATTTGGGGTTTTATAGGAATTGGATGAATTGGTGATTTGTAATGATGAACTTAGTGTTATAGTTATAATTTGGTGTTAACTCATGATCCCATGACATGATAGATGGAATCAGGATGTTAAAACAGTAGAAAATTGAGTTATTATGATATGAATTCGTGAGATTAGTTTCTGGTATGTAATTTGGTGTTTAAATGATTAAAAACTGAGTTTTCATGTTAATTTAGCATTATGCGTTGACCTATACGTTTTATGTGTCGACACATAGCCTTTACAAAAGTAATTTTTGGAATATATATCAGTATGTGTCGACACATGAAGCACTGTGAGCAGACACATAAAAACAGAATGCTACAAGATTTAAAACGAGAGTACACGTGTTGAGCTGTAAAACGCATGTGTCAACACATGCACCTAGAATTTGCCTAGAAAACACAATTTTTAGCCAAATACTATTTGATCATAACTTTTGATCTGTAAGTCCAAATCGAGTGTCATTCATAGTGTTAGAAAGATAACGCACTTAACTATAATTTGATATAAATAGGTGAATTGTTTGAGTATTATTTATATGCCTAATATGTTTAGGAATTTGATTGTTTATATGTTTTACTAATGAGTTATTGTGTTGTTGTGATATTGTTGTGCGATGATGTCTTATTATGATGATGAAGTTTAATGTTTCTGTTATGGTGTTGATGTTAATTATGTTGTTTTGATGATAATGTGATGATGTATTAATGATGCTTGCATGTCCAGAGTTAAACATGTTGATGATGAATTTAATTTTGAGCACACACTTGACTAGCCGAGGTCGAACATATGCGTGTTGTTGTTGTTACTGCATGATGGGAGTCCATGCATCCATGATGCTATAACTTTGGTTCTGTTTTTGATGTGACCTTTTTTCATATGATGATGGTTCGAGTGCGAGCAGCTAAAGTTCATTGCCCGAGGATTTTAGTGAAGCGTAACCTATGGTGATGGTGGCGATTTTTGGTGTGCTCCGGTTCCAAGAGGGAATTAATCCTATGGTGGAGATCATGGAGGGAAATGAACCAGGTGATCACAATTGACACCACATGCATTTGAATCAGTGTCTTTGCATTAACATTCTATGTGAAATTGCATATGTTAGATTGATGATATATGATGTGGTAATTAACGATGATTACTATGTTATTATCTGTGAACTATTTTTGATGAATGAAGACGTGTGAGTATATGTTGAATTGAATTTTCTCTTATGTTGTTTATGATTGATTATTATTACTCACCCATTCTGTTTTAATGTTGCCTCCACGTGGGTAATGTGCAGATACTCGGGAGTAGACTCCAAGGAAGTAAGTGGAAGCTAGCTATTGGAGCTTATTTTAGTTTATCGTTTTAAGTACTAGGGATTCTAATCCGATTCATGTAACACTTGGTTGGGGTCGAAGCTTGTCTTCTTAATTTTTTACGTTGTTTATTTCGAAGTATTTGCTAGTAATTTTATAGTGATATTCTAAGGTGTTGAGTTGAGTGTTGATGACACTTATATTTTGTTGATGTTATGAATGGTTGGAGTTAAGACTCAATTTTATGGTGGAATTATAATTAATTTTTTATAATGAATCTGCTGCATTGTTTTTAAAAAGGGTTTGGTTTCGTAAAAGCCTCATAAATGAGTACGTTCGATTTAATGTAGATTCTTGTGTAACCCGTGTTACGGAGCAGGATAATTGTGATGTTTATGAAGTGTGACATCCTTGTGGTTGTGTTTACATGATTAAATTAATCGTTAATTTCGTGGAGTTTAAAAGGGTGTTACACAGTGCACCAGTTTCTTGGAGCTGAAGAAAAGAACCATTAGTAGCAATATCGTCATGTGAAGTAGAGTATATAGCTGCTTCTCTCTTTGTATGTCAAGCAACATGGATGGTAAATCCGGTCGAAGAAATTATAACAAAGAATCATGAAGCGATTACTATGAAGATCGACAACATGTTCGATATCAATCTAGCAAAGAATTCGGTAGCACATAGACGAAGCAAGCACATAGAGATGAGGTTCCACTACCTTGAAAAGCAAGTAGAAAACAGGAAGATGAACTTGGAACATTGCACAACTAAGAATATGGTTGCAGACATCATGACGAAAGGAATACAGATCAAAGTATTCAAGAAATTAAGATCTATGATGAATGTAGACAACTTAGACACAATGAATTAGGTTCGAAGCAGGTTGCTAGATAGAAACAAGGTAGTGTCAAAATAGCCAAGTGTGTGTTGAAGTTGTGTAGTTCTCAAACTGTCAAAGGAGTACGTCTCGATAGGAATTTTAACTTAGGCCTAATTTTGTAGTCTAAGCAGAATTAGGTATTTGGGCTTTATTTTTGGGCTTTGCTTAGGGAGTAAGCAAACTCAAAATCTATATAAGGAGTAACCCCTATTGTTATATACACTTGCAGTTGCATATTTTGAGAATAATGTTCAGTTTGAATAGCAGGGAGAGAAACTCTGCAGAAATATTCTCTTCTTCTTCCTCTTTTGTTCATACCTTAATTCCCATTCTTTCCCAATTCATCGTTTCTTTCTTCTTCCATTATCATTGTGCGGCAGAATAATTTTGCAATTAAGGTTGGTTGATTCACTTGAGTGAAAAGTGAAGAACAAAAGGAAATTCAATCGATTGAATCTTATTCATCAAAATTGATTTAGAATTCTCCATAGCTTTGGTGTAATTCCAACAATTTGTGTCCCTTATAACACATTTTTTAACTTATAATAGCGTCAACTTAAAAGTTTGATATGGAAAGTTAAAAAAAAAAGGAGAAATTTTTAGATAAATTTAAAAATAATTAAATGAATGATATATTATGTTCTTAAAAATAATGAATAAAAACAAATATTGATGTAAAATAAGTGATTTTGTATTAAAAATATATTTAGGCAAGAATATAATAATTTTAATTAAATATTATATAAATTTTTTGTTTTTAAGTTTTCCTTACACATTAAGTTGTTTAGGCCGACACTCGTTTTTTTTACATTAAACATCAACAATCAATAGATAAAGCAGAAGGAGTACAAGCAAAGTGATAAACATTGAGTAAGGGTATTTCTCATCCTCATATTAAAATCAACATTAGTAGCTAAGCCTACTAAAATTTGGACAACAATAAACTTAGAGAAATTAAAATTCAATGGAGTATTACCAATCTAATTCCTTAATCCAAGCAACCAAGCAAAATTCTTTCACAAAAGATAAATGAGTTTGGGAACCACAATCTTTAACCATATCCAGTTATATATCATTTATTTGGCTTTATCTCTCACGATTCGATTATACATGTTCCCCAACTTGATTAAACTCACCATTTATGAAAGAAGCATTTGTTGAAAGGGAGACTCAAACAAAGACCTCACTTAGGTTTTTACTCAAAAACCCATTCCCATCATCCAAACTCCCTTAGAGCATTTCATCAAACACCTTGAAGACACACTTAAAATAGGCTAGATTAAAGCACATCACACACAACTGAACCAAACATAAACACATACTAACGATAAAAAAATAACAACAACATATACCCAAATACAATATCTCAGCAATTTCAAAACTTCTGATTATTGAAGTTCTAGTGCAGGTCTTTCCATGATGGCCGACACTCATTGTTACCATTGAATGCATATGTTGAACCATAGTGAATACAATCTACTTTTATAAAATGATTCCAAATACGAGAACTTCTATAATAGTTTTTGACATTATACCTTGTAAGTCCTCTTCACCTTTTTAGTCTTCCTCATAATCAACATCAATTAGATTTTTCACGTAAATTCAATCCCAAAGTATATCATACTAATGTTAGTTCTTTTTGTTTTCAAAATAATTACTTGAATATAATATTAAACAAGCGATTACTTATTGCAACTATTTATTAAAAATATATAAAAATGGTCAAAAGGAAAATAAATTATAGTAAAAAACTTTACAACTCAATGCAGCGAGATGTCCAAAAGAAAATGCAACCACAATGACATGAAAAATGGTTCCGAAATTCTAATGTTTGTTTTGACTTTCTTAATATGAAGTAATAGAGTTATACACTAAAAATGGTATATAAATTCTAATATGATTATTTTAATATTTGAAATCATTTGATATATCTATCTCTTTGTAGCTGTGAAAGTGGATATATTGAATGCATGATATATTGTTTTTTTCTTGTCAAAATCATAAAGAAAGTATGAACCGTTTTAATATTATATTATTATTGTATTAAAATTTAAAATTGTTTATAAGGTTCATTTGATAAATATATTGATGTTTTTTTCCTTGTCAAAATTATAAAGGAAGTATGAAGTGTTTTGGTATCAATGAAGTTTTGATTCTTTAAAATAATAAAAAAACATGCATAACAATTTAATACTTACAAATCTATAACATCGAATATAATGACACTAAAGGGTATTTTTTCTCTGGAGTAAATGTTGAAGAAAATTCTCTTAAAAAATTCATGAAAAAAAAAGAAGTTTTTTAACGTTCTTTTTTTTTTTTTTAAATTAGTAACAAATATAGTAAATGTGTTGAAAGATTTTTTTAATTAAATAAAAAAAATAACTTATCATATAGTTTAAGAAAAAAATAACGAATCAATAAAAATTACGCTCAAATAAAATATGATAAAAACTTTATTTCATTGTTGTACGATTTTATTGTGAAAGTTTATAATTTGAAGAATACATATAAAAAGCACAACGAAATTTTTATTTCACAAAAATCATTGGTTTAACTATAAGAGTCAATCAACAATTTTATTTTAGAAAAACAGACAATAATATTTTACCAGTTAAGTTTTCTTGTTCTAATATGTTTTATTTAATATTAATTTATAACCCTTTCTTTATTTATGTCTCTTATGACACGTTTATTATTATTTTTTTATAATAGAGTTAAGTTGAAAGTTTGAGTTGGAAAGTTAAAAAAAAAAAGAGAGAGAAAATGGTTGAAATTTTTAGATCAATTTCAAAATAATAAAATGAATGATTTATTATTATTTTTGAAATGTAAATAAATACAATTACTAATATAAAATAAATTACTAATATAAAATAAATACTTCTGCATTGAATATATATTTAAACAAGTGAAAGAGATTTTTGTGGTACCTGCCCCTTGATGTTATGAGTCCTCCTCATCTTGTGAATCTTTTTTCAGAATCAACATCAATTGAATTTTTCCTATTTGTAACAACCTAATAAACATTTATATTTTCTTACATTAACAATAATTGCCTATTATTATTATTATATAAAAAATAGAGAATTGAAACAGTATAATTAATCAAATAATAAAAATAGAGAATTGAAATAATGTAAATCAAAGGAACAAATTTTTTAATTAAATATTATATAAATGTTTTATTTTTAAATTTGTCTTCAGCCTCAACATGTGTTGGAACGACAATGTCAATGTTTATTACCATTGGATACATATCTCAAACATGAAACCTCGGAAGAACTTTTGATGTTACCTGTCTATGGAGCTCTTGTGAAATTTCCTCGGAATCAATGTTAATTGATGTTTCCACAATATTTATAAGAATATAATCAACATTCATATTCGCCTGTATTAACAATAGTTTCATATTATATCGAAAATAGAGAATTGAAACAAAGTAATCAATGAAAAAAAGATTTGACAAACTCTGAATGTAATTATATATTCCTTTGAAACCATTCCCACCAATGTAGCAATGCTATCCGTTTAACCGGATAGCATTATAGGTCTTTCAATAATATATAACTTGTGTTAGGATGCTAAAACAAGAATCCTAACAAAGCTAATAAAAAGTTGTAAATTCTACACTAAGATAAATAAAATTAACTAAGGAAAATAAAGATTCATTTCTTTTCTTTGATACCTAATGTCTCAATGAGACTACAATATATAATACTTCTAATGGATAATAAACTAAGGCCCAAATATTAATAAGAGCCCACTAAATAACAATACATAAAAACATCAATATAAATTCTAAATTAACTTAAATAATATTATTCTTCTCTCTATCATTGCCGCGGGGTCCACTTGAACCTTGTCCTCAAGGTTCTAGAATAAGGATACAATAAAAATTGTCTTCGCAACAAATGAGGCAGGGACGTTGTGAAATAGGAGAACAAAAGCAGATGTGGTAAATACTAAATAGAACGTGAGAGACAGGTGCCACAATGTTATAGGACAAACTAAAAAAATAAAGCTAATTGATGGAACGTGCATTGATATGTATTTGAGGGAGCAGTCTGCTGAATAGTGCAAGAATTATGGGAAGAAATTAAAAGGTGGATGTGAATTTCTACTGACACGTGGTGACAAATAATTAGGAGTTAAAGCCTCACATGGATTGTGCTTTCTATGAACGGCTAGGATCTTCCAAAAGTAACACAATTTTTTTAAGAGAAAAGAAGAAAACATTTTTCCCTTCTTTCTTCTCTTCTACTGCTACCATTTTTTCCTCTTTTTTCTTTGACAAGAACACACAATTTCCTTCATGCTTTTGTTCTCTTTCTTTTCCTTCCTAAATCTATATTTCTCTACTAAAATGAAAATACTCTTCTTATGCTGAATCGGAACCGAAAAAGATTTTTATCTCCGCCGGGATCAAAAATGAAGATCCCAAAGTTTGGTGCAGAAGATTTTTTTTTCTCTTCCTTTGAATCTAAGAGCCTAATAACTCGGTCACAAAATTTGTTAGATGATTTCATCATTAAAATAGAAATATAAGTAAAACCTTTATTCATCTGTAAAGGGATGAAAAATGCTTCTCCGCTTGCCGTCGTTTCAGATCTCTTCCTTTATACTATCAATGTCGATGTTGGCTTCAGTAGTTTCAATGGTAGTGGCTCCGGTAGTTTTAATGGTGGTGGCTCTGATAGTGGTTCTGGTGTTTTCTGTGGTGGTGACTGATGCGAGAATACATCTGGAGGTTTCAATGGCGGTGGTCTCCATGGCCGCTCTGTCGGTTTTGGCTGTGGAAAAGGAAAGCGTGACTACAAAATCTGATCTGTTGGATTTTTTTCTCCTAAAGTTGTTCTGATGTGGATAGATTTTTGTTGAGGAAGAGTGATATCAATTTTTGTTTCTACTTCATTTGGTTGTTCTTTTTCGGATAACTTTTCTGGTGTAGTATCAACCGAGCTTTTTTGATATTTTTCACTCAATGTTGTTTTGAAATCTGAACATTGTTTTGAACTTGTTTGTGTTGAAGATTTGAGAGAAAGTTGTAAAGCTTGAATTTGTTCTTCTTCGATCTGTTTTTCTTTAGTTCTCTGAATATATTTCTCTTTCCATTTTTCTTGTGACTTTTTGAATGAATTTGAAATATTTTGAATCTGTAATTTCAACTCTTCTTTATATTTGTTTGATAACTCATGAGTTTCAACCAAATATTGTTTGAGAGTTTCTAATTGTTGAAGTGTTTCTCGTTGTGAGAAGAAATTTTGAGGTTGAGGTGGAGAAGAATCTATGGGTTGTTGTTGGTGTGGAGTGAAAGTTGAAAATGGAGGATTTGAAAATGAATAGTAACATGGAGGGTATGAGTTTATGGATGGTAGATATGGGCTAGATGATATAGGTGGTGTGGTTGTAACTGTGGAATAATAAGGAGAAATGGAGGAATGATAAAATGTTGATGGAGGAATGAAAGTATGAGAATATGAATATGTCATGGAAAGATTGAGATTCAAAGATGAAAGCACCAATGTTAGGATGCTAAAACAAGAACCCTAACAAAGCTAATAAAAAGCTGTAAATTCTACACTAAGACAAATAAAATTAACTAAGAAAAATAAAGATTCATTTCTTTTCTTTGATACCTAATATTTCAATAAGACTACAATATATAATACTTTTAATGGATAATAAACTAAGGCCCAAATATTAATAAGAGCCCACTAAATAACAATACATAAAAACATCAATATAAATTCTAAATTAACTTAAATAATATTATTCTCCTCTCTATCAACTTGCTTATTTCTTTTCCCCATTTGCATAAATATATTGATGTTTTTTTGTCAAAATCTTAACGCAAGTATGAACCATTTGCATATATATATATATATATATATATATATATATATATATATATATATATATATATATATATATATATATATATATATATATATATATATATATATATATATATATATATATACTTAACAAAAACCGCGTTTAAATCAAATATGCCCAAAACTTTATTCCATTATTATACAAATTTATTGGAATGATTCATAATTTGAGGAATACATAAAGAGCACAAATGAAAAAAGTAGTTAGTGTCATTATAAGAGTTAATCAACAATTTTCTATTATGGAAGAGCAGACGATAATGCATTACCATTTAAGTTTTCTTGTTCTAGTATTTTTATTTAATATTAAAATTTATAATCTTTTCTTTATAAATATCATATAATTCTCTCCTCTTTATATTTGCCTTAAACATTAACTTGTGTTAGGTCAGCACTGATTATTACTATTGGATTTAGGCGTTACCTTGCTTCTTGATCTTGTAAGTCTTCTTCACCTTGTAAGTCTTTCTCGAAATCAACATCAATTGAATTTTCTTTGGTAATTGTAGGATTATAATCAACACTCATGTTCTCCTATATTAACAATCGTTGCATATTATTTTTCAAAAATTGAAACAATGCAATCAAAGGGACAAAATTTTTGACAAACTATGATTCAAGAAAACTAACACAATCAAAGTGGAGCATTCAATATCTTGCTAATAATCATGTTAATTTTCTCAGTATGAAGTGATAAGTGGATACTACCTATCTCTATTTATAAGCATACATCCATATTCTCTCCGATTTGTTTTCCATTGAAACCGTCCCCACCAATGTAGCCACCTTCATTATAGCTTGTACAGCCATGATATCCGTTTGACTCGGTAGTATAACCGATTGTTGTTTCATCTCCATCACTTCATGTTCAGCCTTATATATAGGTGTTCGAATGATTCCCCACTAGAGTCTTACTTGACTGATTCTTTTACTGTATTTGTCAACTAGACCGGCAATGAGAACCAATTTGATTATATGAATATGAACTAAATATTTGAATATGAAAAAAAAAGTTTATTAGGTTATGGTTTTGGGGTATTTGTTCCCAATCCATCAAACTTTCATTTTTTGGTCTAGATAGTTTAGAAAACACCATTGGAGCTTGTAATCGGATGATCGAAGGTCGAATTTCTCATCAATTGGTGTTGACAAACCAAGAAATGTTTGGTTTCTCTTCTTCTCTTCTCTCTGTATTTCTCTTTTGGTGAGTTTGTATGTAAATTACTCTAAACCCATGGATGTTTGTTGCTTTTTCTACTAGTTGTATAAAGTTTGCTTTACAATTATTAATCGGTGTTTTTCTGATATTTTTGCTTAATCGCTTCGGATTTATGTTGTTATAGAAATATGCTTCGTGAATCTTGATTAGGAGAATACCTGTTAGTTCTATATTCTAGACATAGGGTTTGGGGTTAACATCCACATAATATCTAAGTTTAATGTCTCTGTGTTGTTCGATCGGTTGAGACATCGTCGAAAAAGCAATATAGTTGAACTCTCGTCGGTGTTGCAGAAATGAACATTAATGTGAGAGATATGTGGTGATTCTGATAAGTATTGTAGATTGAGTACGGCGGAGTGATAAATCTAAGTTTGTGAGGATTAGTTTAGATTCAAACCAGATAAGTTATTCTCTATCAAGAATGAATTCTTTTTATGTTCATATGTTATATTTTTCCTGTTTACTTAAAACCCATTTAACCCGAGCTCAAGAACTAAGAATCCGTCGATCGGTAGTTCAGTAGCAGCAATCTCTGTGGACATGATAATTTCTCGGATAAATACTTCCAAAACTTTTGTTGCTTGCCGCTTTACCGCTCCAACAATATTCCAAACCTCTTTGGAGCATTTCATCAAACACCTCGAAGACACACTGAGAATAGGCTTAAATAAAAGCACAACACACACAACTGAACCAAATATAAACACAGAATAACGATAAGTAGAATAACAATAAGAGATACCCAAACACAATATCTCAGCTATTTCAAAACTTCTAGTGGTGGAGGTTCTGTTAGAGGTCTTTTTCCATGTTGGCCGAAACTCTTTATTACCATTGGATGCATATATTGAACCACAGCGAATATAATCTGCTTTTATAAAATGATCCCAAATATGAGAACATCTATAATCGTTTGTGGCGTTACCTGCTTCTTGACCTTGTAAGTGCTCTTTACCTTTTGAGTCTTCCTCATAAATAACCAATTGAATTTTTCACATAAATTCAAACCCAAAATATAGCATACTAATGTTAGTTCTTTTTGTTTTCAAAATATTTACTTAAATATAATTTTTTTTTTTGTAAGCAAGGGATATATTAAAGGGAGAACTAGGGGTTCTCCAACCCAAATACAAAATCGACCCAAAGCCGACAAAAAAACAATATTACCACCAATTACAATTACGACAAAAAAGACACCGGGTCTTTGTAGAAATCGTAAAAACAACAATTGGAATAAGAAATATTGCCAAAAGAAGCCCACCTCCAAACCAAAAACTTAATACTCGAAACCATATTATTTATGTTCCACACTTCATTCCTAAAACAAAAAGCATTCCTTGTCAACCATATGATCCAAGTTGTGGCTAACCAAAACACCCCCAATTTGCCGCTATTAATCTTATTAACACGGCTCAATGAATGCCATTCCACAAAAACGGGATACATTCTTCCTCCGTCCAACCCGAAAAACCCACCCACGAAGCAATTTCTTTCCAAACCAACTTAATCACAAAACATTTAGAAAACAAGTGATCCGCCTCTTTGACATGCGAATTGCAAAAAACACACAATAAATCGTCGTGATTTAGATTAACACCTCTAAACACCAATAAATCTTTAGTAGGTAACCTATTCACAAAAAGCCTCCAACCAAACGCCTTTATCTTAAAGGGAACCTCCGCTTTCCAAATCAAAATGAAAGCCTCTTCACACTTTACCGGAGGACCGAAAGGGATATGCCTAGAAGCATAAAAACAAGCAATCACTCATTGCAACTATTTATTTAAGATATATTAAAATACTCAAAAGAAAAAGAAAAAGAAAATATAGTAAAAAAATAATTCAATTGGATATAGAGAGGAAAAAATCTTTACAACTCAATGCAACGAGATGTCCAAAAGGAAGGATGGATAATTTATGTAACAATGAAATTTTGATTATGTAAGAAAAAATGGACACAACATTCTAATGAATCTTTACAATTTTGTTTTTTAATAGGCAATCCAATAAAAGGGAGTATAAGAGATACTCCACCCATATACAAGCTAGTCACCCTCTATAGCAAAGGAGGGGATTGGTGTTCCAAAAGAAAAAATTACAGACAATTGAAATCTCGCAATAGGAAGACATCCAATACCAAGACCTTGCAATTATTATTGTCTTGTATTCATCGAAATTGAAAACAGAATTGTTGAATATGACATCATTCCTGTTTAGTCATAAGCACCAAGCAATTGTGAGCCACACCACCGCGACGGTAATTCGGATATATCTGTTACGATCTTTGTGCGAATTGTGGAAGAAATTCTTCAGCTCCGTCAAATACATGTTTATATCGTTCCCCAACCAAGAATATATGAACCTCCAAACTCCACCCGTTATGATGCAATTGTCCATCAAATGCGATAAGGATTCATTTTCTATGGTACATAGCGCACACACTCCGTCCATGTTTATTCCTCTCCTATGTAACAAATCCTTTGTAGGGAGTCTGTTATTGAGCAGTCTCCATCCAAACAGAGCTACTTTAGACGGTAACTTTAGGCTCCAAAGAAATCTTACCTCTTCCATCAAGTTACTATCCGCAGGCGTGGTGCTATTTTTAATGTAACCGTAGTAAAAAGAGCTCATATTTGTAAAATGTTGCCGAACATCGACCGCATTGATCATAGGAGTAACATCAATAACCGGATCGTTATTAACGTTGACAATTTCCGGAACTAATACTCCATCGTCTTGCACAATGTTGTCCGGATGCACCATACCTAACAAATGAATAAATTAGCAAAATTGGCCAAAACTGTTTTTTTAACTGCCAGGGCATATTTCGGAAGTTCATTTCCGAAATTTATTAGGTAATATATTTCGGAAATGAACTTCCGAACCATATCAGTTTCAGCATAAAATTTATCAATCAATGTAGTGAAATAGGGGATGAAATGAGTGATGTTTACCTAAAATTGTAGCTTTCTATGCTCCCTTTAACGTGATCAACGATTTGAAACTTGATTTTAGGGCGAAAAATGGATGGAGATTGATTGGGTTTTGGAGAGGGTTTTGAGATGTTTTGGAGAAAAATGATGAAATAGTGAAGGAGGGAAATTTGTATATGCAGGAATATTTTCGGAAATGAACTTCCGAAAATATTCACGTTTTTAAATTTTTTTAACTTCGGAGATGCATCTCCGAAAACACCACTTTTTTGGTGTTTTCGGAGATGCATTTCCGAAGTTAAGAAAAATTCAAAAAAAAAAACTTCGGAGATGAATCTCCGAAGCAGGGGCAGTTTTGGTTTTTCGCTGGGGGTGACCCCATAGGGAGGTGGGTAAAGAAATTTTCTTTTGTAATATCGAATATAGTGATGCTAATGGTTTTTGTGGAAAAAAACTTCTGGATGCTCTTCATTTATTCCTCAAGTTATGAACCCGCACACTAAAGTTATACATAAATGGAATAAAAATTTGGCCATATTTTACTTGATCATAATTTTTATTGATCCTTTATTTTTCTTCTTAAATTATGTGAATAACGTATGATTTTTTTTTCTTTTATTTAATTGAAAAATATACCTACACCATTTACTCTATACTTTCATTGCTTTAAAAAATTAATTAAAAACTTCATTTTTTTCATGCATTTTCTACTAGAAAATAAAATAAATGTATAGACATCCATTGGACAATAGCAACAATACATGTTTTCCTTAAACGCATAACCGATTTGGTGTTTTTATTGAACATTATTCTACAGGTAATTATTTAGTAATTACCTCTAGAAGAATGTTCAAGAAAAGAACAAAATCTCTTATGCTTCTAAATAAAACAAAGATACTTCTCATTTGTTTGATTGATACCAATACATTTATTTTCCAGATGAGAAAAAAAATGAAGTTTTAAATAATTTTTTAAGGTTGTGAAAAATAAAGTAAATGGTAATGGAAGATTTTTTATTTAAATAAAACCAAAAATCATCACATTGTTTAAATAGAAAAATAACGGATCAACAAAAATTATGATAAAATAAAATATGGCCAAAACTTTGTTCTATTTTTGTAGAACTTTATTGCGAGGGTTCATAGCGCAAGGAATACATGACATGCACAAACGAAAAAGTTTTCCATAAAAATTGTTGTTGTTACGATAAGAGATAACCTATAAGTCACAATCAAGTTCAAGATATGGATGTAACATCGCATATGCATATACACTCCTTTAAACAAGGTATTTCCTTTTCTAGCAATCATTTCTATTCAAATAAGATAATGAAATACTAATAGAACTAGCATTATCTATTACAAATTTTCAAAATTTTGTAATTCACTAATCTTTCTAGCATTTTTCTAAGACTTTACCTATGGTGTCACCCCTATGAATAGAAATCAATCCAAAGCCTACAATATTCTTTTTGTAACACCCACCTTTATCAATGAAATGACAAGTCAGACATGTAAAATTCATATTCTGAAGTGGGACCCATGTATCAGTAGTCAATAATGACATTATTTGATGACTGAGATTCCTGAAATTGCATACGATAGTCCACGTTTTTTGAGATGAGAAAGAAATTCATAAAATGCATATGTTAGTCCACATTTTTGGAGAAGGGAAAGAGATTCCAGAAATTGCATATGATAGTCCACGATTTTTGAGAAGAGAAAGAAATTCATAAAATGCATATGATAGTCCACATTTTTGGAGAAAGGAAAGAAATTCCAGAAATTGCATATGGTAGTCACATTTTTGTGAGAAAGTAAAGAAATTTTAGAAAATGAATATGATAGTCCACATTTTTGGAGAAGAGAAAGAAATTCCAGAAATTGCATATGATAGTCCACGTTTTTGGAGAACATAAAGAAATTCAGAAATTGCATATGAAAGTCCACGTTTATGGAGAAGAGAAAGAAATTTCGGAAAAAACATATGATAGTCCATGTTTTTGGAGAAGGGAAAAAAATTCCTGAAATTGCATATGATAGTCCACAATTTTGGAGAAGAGAAAGAAATTCAGCAATTGTCCATGTTTTTAGAGACGAGAAAGAAATTTCAAAAATTGCATATAATAGTACACGTTTTTGGAGAAGGGAATGAAATTCCAAAAATTGCATATGATAGTCAACATTTTTGGAGAAGAGAAAGAAATTCTAAATTTCCACATGATAGTCCATGTTTTTTGAGAAGAGAAAGAAATTAAATAAATTGCATATGATAGTCCACGTTTTTGGAGAAGGGAAAGAAATTCCAGAAATTGCATATGATAGTCCATGTTTTTGTGAGAAGGGAAAGAGATTCCCAAAATTGCATATGATAGTCCACATTTTTGGAAAAGGGAAAGAGATTCCTGAAATTGCATATGATAGTCCACATTTTTTGAGAAGTGAAAGAAATTCCAAAAATTGCATATGATAGTCCACGTTTTTGGAGAACATAAAGAAATTCAGAAATTGCATATTATAGTCCACGTTTATAGAGAAGAGAAAGAAATTTCAGAAAATGCATATGATAGTTTACATTTTTGGAGAAGGGAAAAAAATTCCTGAAATTGCATATGATAGTCCACAATTTTGGAGAAGAGAAAGAAATTCAGAAATTGTCCATGGTTTTAGAGAAGAAAAAGAAATTTCTGAAATTGCATATAATAGTACACGTTTTTGGAGAAGGGAATGAAATTCCAGAAAGTGCATATGATATTCCATGTCTTTGGAGAAGGGAAAGAATTCTAGAAATTGCATATGATAGTCCATGTTTTTGTGAGAAGAGAAAGAAATTTTATAAATTGCATATGATAGTCCACGTTTTTGGAGAAGGGAAAGAAATTCTGTAACACCCGGTATTTAATTGATTATTTAATTAAATATTTTTAAATTATTTTGAATTTAATTGTTGAATTTGTGGAATGTTGAGAATTGTTGACATGGGTTGTTATGATTAATTATTTGATTAATTATTTGATTAAGTTGTAGAGATAGTATTGAAGAAATACTAGTTTATTATATGGATTTAATTAAGTGATGGTGGTAGTAAATGGTTGGGTGTGAATGTTAGGCCCAATAGGTTTAATGAAATTAGGTTAAGATAAGAATTAGGTTATCTAGAAGGAAAAATGTCTTGGGGAATTGGTCATGGGAAGTTGCAGAGAAGAGAGAAAATAGGAGAGAAACTCATTCCCGTTTTTCTTGCAGCAGTCTACTAAATCAAAGATCCTTGATTCGTTAACCGTTGGATCGCAACCAAATTTTGAGGGTGGGATTGCAAAACCTATATCTAACTTTTGACCGTTGGGATCTTCAAAATAAGGTCTGAGTTGTTAGATATCCTCATCGCACTGTAGCTACATATTTGAGAAAATTTTCAGCTTTTGATTCTGACTAAAAGAGGCAAGGGTTGGAAGCTAAGGCTAGAAGGCTTCGATCGGTAGAATTATAGAGCAATCTCCAATCCAAGGTAAGGGTGGGGTTCTTGCTCTATAAACGGGGATATGATGGACCCTATGTGGGGTTGGGTTATAATCTTATCGATGTGTTTGGTATTATTTGGTGTTCGTTATTTTGTGAGTTTCTGGAAAATTATATATGCACTGTTATTTTGTGTGGAATATTAATTAATGGTGTTGGTTTGTGATTTGGTGGATATATCGATTAACTGTGTTGGTTGATAATCAAGTGAATGAATTTGTCTTGGGAAAACTGTGATTGTTTAATTGAATAAAACTTATAGTCGATAATATTTTGTGATTGGAAAATAATCTGTGTTGAGTTACCTATGATTTATTGGAAAATAAAACTTATAGTGATGCTATGATTTTGTGATTACTGCGAAATATAAGAGATAAAGTGACGTTGAGTTACCTATATTTATTGGTAACTGTCATACCCCAAAATTTGCCCACCAGATTTTTAAACTCAAGCTCATGTGAATGCCAGAAGCTCGAGACTCAACTGACTGCACACTCTCCTAAAACAACAACCCTCAAACCAGGGTTTTGATTCTCCCAAAGTAAAGACAACTTCTGATACCTCAAGTGGACTTCATGACCTATCATATGCATCACAATATCCTCATGACAAGTTTTAAGCTCTGATTCCTCAGAATGTTCAGTCAACTGCTCAAACGATCAATAATCGACTATTTAAACTAGAAGTCAAACTATGGTCAAAGCAAAGTCAAAACTTCTGATTTTTTTTGTCAACATCCTCATTATGAAGTGTCATTCACCATTCGATCAAGAATTGATCATGGTTCATCAAGGAGATTTAATCTCAAGGCCACAAATTTATAGTGATTAGTTGATTTTATATTGAATTTTTATAATATAAATCAAGTAATTAAGATAATAATCAAATAGTGGAATGGGAGAGATATCTAACCAAATTCAAGCACCTCTAGGCCCAATCATATGTTTCATTTTTATTTATTTTATTTATTTTGGATTTAATTAATTTAAATTCAATCTTAATTGAAATAAATAATGAAAATATCAATAATATTGGACTAAAGCTTATTTTGTGACAAAATAGTTAGAAAATATGCAGAATATTTGATTGACAATGCATGGCAAAAGAATTGGAGAAAATTTTGGCAAGATTTGTTTCAAATTTGGCAACTTTCAATCAAATTCCAAATAAAAGATTTCATAGACATTTGGATCAAATCTCTTGCCCTAATTGGTTTTACTATAAAACCAGAATGCAGTATAATGACAAAGGGGGAGGGATAAGGATTTCCGGCCACACGTAGAACCGAGTCGAACTCGTGAAAAAGTGGAAAAAGGCCAAGACCGTTTTCTGAATTGCAGCGGGATCAAAGCTCAAAAAAGCATCCTAACATGTTTATCGATGTCCTCTGATCACTCCTGGATGCTTACAAAAGATCAAGACTCCCGGAAGCGCGACATGGACGTTCTCGGTTTCGACCCTTCGTCAATTCGCGTTTACACGCATCCAGGCTTTATTAATTGAATTCGATTGTGTTTTTTTGTTCATAATCTTGTTCCTGTGCTTTCTGGATGGTTTAATTGTACCTTAGATGCAGGTTTTGATCGACACCATGGCTAGGGTTTCAAAGCTTCAAATTGGGGTTTCCCAAAATTGGTAAAATTAGGCGAAACCAATGGTACGGTTGCGTTCCAGGGGCCAATCTCGATCGATTCATGGTCTCATAACATATTTTTGTTGTTCTGTTTTTTAGTTTCGAGATCTGCAGGTCCAGGTCCAAACGAACAAGATGATGAACAGTGGAGGCGCGGGTTTCTTTGGTTTGAATTCTGTTTTTTTCGTTTTTTTTATATATTATTTAATAGCTTTGTATGCATAACAAAGCACGCGTCTGGTTGGAATGGTAAACGTGAATGAACGTATTCCCCAAGGGCCTGGGTTCGATCCCCAGGTTTCAACACTATTTTTATGAATTTGTTTGCCTCAAGATCCGGTGCACTACAACAACAAAGCCTCGCGGTGCACCCTCAAAGATTAGCCATCAGATTGTTCTCTCCCCAAATCTAACGGGTGAAGAAACGCTGGAACACCATGAATGTCCTCAGCCAACCCGTACCTGATCAAAAGCTGAGTCATTCCATTTTCTTTTAATTTTAATTATATAATTTGTTTTTTCTTTTTGATAGTTGTTTATATACAATTTCTTTCTAATTTTACTTCTTCATAAAAAACATAAAAAATAAAAAATATTTAATTTAATTGTTAATGATAATTTTATTTAATTAAACTTCTAAATTAATTTAATTACTTAATTACGTTAGTATTCCTTTTAATATTTATTAGGATTAGGAAATTTAATGGAAACCTTATTTTCACCAATTTAATTAAATTGGGTTGAAAACCAACAATTAATTAATTTTTATTCTATTAACTATGACTAACTTGTGCCCTAATCAGGGTTTATGGGACCATTTATACACTAAGAAATATTTCTTTTCTGTATCTTTTCAGGTTTATCTTCAGATACTCTTCCGACTACACGCCGCCAAATCAAAAGCTAAGTTCCTATTTCCTTTTTTTCTTTAAAAATGATTTAACTTTTATTTTTTTGCCTTCCGCCCGAAATAAGGTTTGCCTTGAATTAGCCATACACTCACCACATCCTTTTTCTTTATGTCCAACTTTTCAGGGTTATCGTCAAAAACCTCTGCCCATCAACCTTCATCAATCGAAGCTAAAGGTTTGTCAAGTCGCTAAAGCTACGAGTTTGGTAACCCTAAACCTTCTTTGTTCATTATTACTTATGTCAAACCCTTTTAAGGGATCCGCTGGTTTCATTGTCCCCTTCCCCTATTATTATGTAACTGTTTACTGGTTGTATTGATTGGCCTTGAGGGCACTTAAATTGTGATATTATTTTTTACTGCGTGGTTAGTAATTTAGGGAGTGCAAACCATGAACTGAACCTAGATCACCTAACTACAAGATAAATATTATCTGAACATAACCACGTGATTGTTACACCCACACACCTTTAGGGTAATCCCTCTGGTTGCCTTTGTTGCCTGTTGCCTTGTTGTCTTTAATTATACTAAATAGTCAAAGTCCCTCGATTCCGAGGATACCTAAAAGCAAACAAATGTTGCCCTAAGTTCATTATTATCATCAACATTGTCCCTCGAAGTTGCCTCGGTAAAACATGATGATTGTCCCTATTGCTAAGGTATCCTCGCATGATGCCTAAAAAGATTAATGACTATTATATCCTTCCCTTAGACTACCTGCCCTTTATGGCATGGGACAGTCTTATGGCGAACGATTACTCGATGACCCTTAAACATCCAATCGAAAGACTTCCTACCCTTTATGGTATGGATAGATCCTTTCACCTGAAAAGCTAAAAGAACACATTTTTAAACTTAGGGTAGTTGCTACTAATTGCTTGCTCTAAATTCAAAAACTATTTTTCCATTCTTTTCAAATCAAGTTCAAAAAGACTACGCTTACTTACAAGCTAAAGTTCTTCTTCGAAAATCATTTCAAATTCAAAATACTTTTCACACCTCCTTTCAGAACAATTTCAAAACGAGGCTACGCTTATTTACAAGCTAAAGTCCCTAACGAGTTTTTTACTATTCGCACACTGCTTTTCAAACAATTCAAACAAATCAAATATTTTCAAAGTGAGCTAAGCAATTAAGAGCCCATGGATAACCATGGATGCGAAGGGTGCCTTACACCTTCCCTTTGTATAACTTACCCCCCGAACTCAAAATCTTTTAAAAGGTCTTTTCTTGTTCTTTTAGCCTTTCCTAAAATTGGATAAAATAAAAGTCGGTGGCGACTCTTGCTTACCGCGACATTTCGATTGATAAAAAGTCAGTTCACCGTATTACAGTAACATTTGTGATATAGGCGAATGCCTCGTGACGATGTGTTGGGATTTGTTTTGTGGTGATGCATTTATTGAGTCTCATGATTGCATTTTTTGTGACGACTTGGATTGGCAAATAGTGACGAAGGCTTATGCCTGTTTTGATGCCTCTAATTATTGGCAATTGGCGATAGGGGCTGAAGCCTCGGGTACCACATGCATGTGCATTTGTTAGAGTCGCGTTTCATTTATGTGATTATGAGTTTATATGATTTGATGTGTGAACTTATGTGAATTGTTGTGATCTGAATATGAATTTATGTGAGATATTGTGACGTATGATATTTTGGTTGAAATAGCGAATTAAATTAGACGGTAACGAATATACCGCAAAGTGATGATTATTATGATGTGAATTGTAAATATAATGTTTATCATCACCCTATTTATATTGTTTGATATCTCACCTCTTTCTTTTGTTCCGCCGTTACCTTTATACTGGTAACGTGCAGGTGATAGCTTTGATGAAGTTTTAGACGCTGTGAGTCGAGTCAGTGGTCGCTCTGATACGTAGCACTTGGGGGGAATAAACACGTGTTTTAATTATTTGTTACTTGCTGAATTTTCAATGATGTTTTATTATTGAATTGTAGCTTATAGCTATATTGAAAGTTTGTGAAGTTTTGTGAATTCCGCTGCGAGATAAAATAATTATTTGATGAAGTGATTTTGAGGATTAAATTAAATGTTATAATTTGTCCATTTTAATTGTATGTGTTATGTATCTATATGAAGGCAAATAAGCCGTAATTGTTTTTGAAATGACGAATATGTGATACCTCAAATGAACTTGTTTGAAATTTATACTCTGATTTTTAATTATAATTTTGGGTAGAATTTGGGGTGTTACATTAGTGGTATCAGAGCAGGTCGGTCCGTCCGGCCAAGTTGTCTAATGTTGTTTGTCTCTTAGTGCGTGACAAGTGTGTGAAACACTGTCGTTACTTGTTTGCTTTGTTGCAGGAGTTGGTTGAAGATAAGTGGGGGAGAAGCTTTGCTTCTTAGATATGTTTCAGTTGCAAGTGTGCAAGGGAATTGTTGTCTTGGTGTTTCGGAAACTGAATTTCGGCGAAAGAATGTGCCTCTCGTGCTATAAGAATGTTTGGGAGCAAGGAGATGTGTTAAGGGTTGTTTGGAATATGATTGAGTTGAAGAGAGATGAGTTTCACTTTTTTTTTCTTTTTCTTTTTTTTCAACCTCATAGCAACAACCAAATAAGTACATAATCATTCTTCTCCCAACTTGAATTCAACCACATCATCATGTGAATACTCCCTACTTTCTAAGGCAAGGTGAAAATTCATACCAAAAATCATGGTTGAGGGTTCAAGAAAACAAAGAATCAATCATCCATGCAAAAATGAGAACTAAACACTCAAAGATAAGCATTTAGCAAAAACAACATGGACATTGACAAAAAGGCTCAAAAGGGTTAACAAATGATCACACACTCACAATGTGAATTGACTATTTGGTTATGGTGGTTGTGCTCAAAATGAAACAAAATGCCTTGATCCTTTTCATGCTTTCATAAAATCAACATAAACAAAAGATTAAGCATAATAAAATCCAGTTAAAACAAAGATTGTGGCCTCCAGCATATATGAACAATGGAAAGCTTCCTCACATTTATGGTTTGGGAACTAAAGTGATTCAATCAACAAGCAAGTAATGCAAAAGAGTGAATTGTATGGTAATTGTACAAATGAAAAGTTTTCTAAACATGTTATGCTATAGAAAGCGATAAATGAGTACCTTGAATGATACAACTTCAAAAATAATATCCTACCATACATCCGCAAGTTGAAACACTCAAGCTTTGGAAAATCACCTAAAAAATCTTCGAATTACCGAACAAAATTTGAGTACAAACAACCAATAAAAGAATTAGATAAATAAAACTAATATATATTACTAATTAGCCTTGGTGAGAGTGGGAAAAATGAGTGAACCAAGTGGAATAGGAACCCCACTGGTACAAAGCAAGAAAACAAAATTTTACTGTCATCGCTTAGCGGAGCTAGGCTCGCTTAGCGGATGACAGAAAAAGCAGAAAAATCAGAACAGAAACAGCTGTTCCAGCTCTCTCCACTTCACCTAAATACCTCATAAACATAAAAATAACCAAAACTTTACAACCGTTGGGGTGCCTCCCAACAAGCGCTTGTTTTACGTCGTTAGCTCGACGCCTTTATTGTTTTGGTGTTTGGAAAGTAGCTTCCTCCCGTCATGCCATGGTGACATCTCACCGCACAAGCCTAAAGAAAGTGTCCTAACCAAAACACTCAACAAACGTTACGAGTACAAATATATACAATGATTAAACGAACATAAAAACAAAAGTATACTACTATATACACAAACAAACACATATGCACAAGTATGGAACACAAACAACTATTATGATACAAAAAGAGAAAATTGGTGAATGTTAGATTCACAAATTGAAAAGTGAAGATTTGTTATTAAAGAGCTCATCCGAGATCAACATGTTTCACCAACATTCACCAATAAAAGTATACTTATATATAACATATACAAGTAAACTTATATGGTGACATAAACAAGTAAACATGTACAAGTAAGTATATATGCAAGTGAGATTATAAAAGTAAACATATACAATATATACGATATATACAAAGCTCAAAACCAAGAAAACTATTGCGATGCAATCACAACCATCCCCGGCAACGACGCCATTTTGTTGAATGCAGTATAGGGCAAGCAACAAAAATAAAAGATTTGGAAATATTGATCCGGGAATTATCGTCCACAGAGATGGAGAGATGCCATTCAACAGTTTCTACGGTTTCGAGCTTGGGTTTGAATGAGCAAAAAGTAAACAAAGATATAGACAGGAAAAGAATAAACACATTCTTAGAAGAGAAATAACTTATCAGGAATGTAAATATATTCACTCTTCACAAACATACACTTACCAACCCGTTATACTCAACCTACGATACTCATCTATGTCATCACGTATCTCTCACATAAGTGTCCATCTCTGGAGCACAAACGAGGTCATCTCACAACTAAGGTTATCTCTAACGCGAAGTCGCGAGAACATCCGTATTCTCGCGTCGGCGATCTCTCGCGCGCCGCTCAAACACGAAAGCATTAAGTACAGATACCCACAGTGAATGCTAGCTCTAAATCTATCTCTAGAGTTCAGAACCAACAGATTATCATCCTAGATAAGGATTCAAGAAGTTTATCTCTAAAGCAACCCAAATCCCCAGCATAGAGCAAAAATCCAAGATAATATCAACACAGATTTGTAAAGCAAGTTAAATATAACATTATAATCGGTAAATATACATAAGATTCAAGTAAATATACAAACAAACCCAACACAAATAAATACACAGAGAATAGAGAAGATAAACCAAACATCTCGCGGGTTGTCAGCTCCGGTTGATGAGAAATCCACCTCCGATCTTCCAAGTGCATGATCCAGTGTTGTTTTCTAAGATAATCCTAATCTAAGAATGAAAATGATGGAGTTGGAACCAAAAACTCTCCAAAACCATACCCTAGAAATGTTACAAATGAAGAAATATAAACACAATTTCTGCTACGGCCGCTTAACGGCCAAACCTCGCTGAGCGGACTACACGTATTACAAAAATATCTAGAACAGTAAACAGGGCTCCGCTTAGCGGCCAGAGCTGCCGCTTAGCGGCCAGGAAAATTGGTTCGCCACTGAAAAGCGCGCTTAGACAGGCGCTCAGCGGAGCTTGCTGAACAAAACTTCTCCAAAATGGCTCCAAAATGGCTCCAAAGTATTCCAAAATTGCCCGCTTCATTCCAAGCTTCCCAAAATATAAAATACCTACAAAAACATAAAGAAAAGCTAGTAAATGATACATAAAACAAATGAAAACTAAAGTATGCGAATATATACACAAAAGTGGGGATTTTATACAAAATCAGAATGAATAGAATCGATAAGTGCCACAATTATATACTCAAAATAGCAACATTTTGGCACTTATCAGAGTGTTATAAATACAGTAGAGGTGATCCTATAGGGAGAGATTCAAAATTCGGTTACGGAAGTGTGAAGCTTGTTGAATAGGAACGGTTATTACCGCAATTGTTTAAAACGATGTTAAGTAGAATGTGTTATTAATGAATAAGTTGAGAGGATGAGATGTTCGGTATTAACGATGATTTGATTAACTATGATTTGATTACTGATGTCACTTAATGAAAAGTGAAGTAGTAGTAAAGGAGAAATATACTTTAGGACGATTGGAGTCGTATTTGTGATGCCAAAGTGGCGGCGTGCATAAAAGAAGGATTGTAGAGAATTTCTATCACCTATTGATGTGAGGAAGACTTTGTTGAGATTCTGAGTGGAATGATATTTTGACGCGAAAGATGTTATGGGATTTAGAGTAAAACCACGAGTCATGAATGTTGTTGAGGTCTTTTGCTAAGATGAGGATTTTGGTTGGGACAAGACGAACAATGATGTATGAGTATATTAATAATTCTGAAGTCAGGAAATGCTTAGCAATTGTGTGATGCTAAGTGACTATGAAGCGAATTGTGTAATATGTTTGGACGTCGATGCCTCATCAACAAGATCAAATAAGAGGGAAGTTGTGCGAGTTGTAAATACTTAAGGTGAATTATTGGACTATCACGATGTTAATGAATTTGAGTGCAAATTCTTAAAGGATACTATTATATAGAAACGACGGTTTATACTTCAATCTGGTTGTCTACTATATATTGACAAATTGAGGACTTGATCACCCTTAATCTCTTGTTGGTAGTGGACGGAATCATGTGAATGGTATGCACTTGTCTTGTTGCCTTAATAGTATATGAAGTGATGGATATTAAAACGCGAGAATAATCACTCGTTGTGTTGTGTAAACTTATGAGGAAGTGGATATGAAAGAGTGAAACATATTCGGCGTTGACTAAGTTGAATAATCAGAGTGAGCAGCGAAAGCGTGATGTGGCGCAGTTGATATGCATACTACTCATGGGAAGTGAAGAATTAATATGTCTACGGAGAGGGTATGTCTTGATTTGGAAGATTGCAGATTTAAGGATGTCGTTAAGGATGGTATGACGTTGAATATTCTAGTATGAGTGTGTTATGATTGTCACTACTTTGTAAATTGATGTCACAAGCTATTGTTGGAATATTTAACAAGTTAGTAACGGTTATGTTGAAGAAGTACCGGAATGGTCGATATATGTGTAGTCGATTTGAGATGTTTTAATTGATTGTTATGTTGGAAGGTTGGATGTGGAAGTGAAGTTGACGATGGTTGTATCGGATAAATTTTCGAGGACGAAAATATTCTAAGTGGGGGAAGGTTGTAACACCCGGAATTTAATTAATTATTTAATTAAATATTTTCAAATTATTTTGAATTTAATTGTTGAATTTGTGGAGTGTTGAGAATTGTTGACATGGGTTGTTATGATTAATTAGTTGATTAATTATTTGATTAAGTTGTAGAAATAGTATTGAAGAAATACTAGATTTATTATATAGGACTTAATTAAGTGATGGTGGTAGTAAAATGTGGGATGTGAATGTTAGGCCCAATAGGTTTAATGAAATTAGGTTAAGATAAGAATTAGGTTAATTAGAAGGAAAAATGTCTTGGGGAGTTGGTCCTGGGAAGTTGCAGAGAAGAGAGAAAATAGGAGAGAAACTCATTCACGTTTTTCTGGCAGCAGTCTCACTAAATCAAAGATCCCCGATTCGTTAACCGTTGGATCGCAGCCAAATTTTGAGGGTAGGTTCACAACACCTATATCTAACTTTTGACCGTTGGGATCTTCAAAATAAGGTCTGAGTTGTGAGATATCATCATCGCACTGTATCTGCATATTTGGGAAAATTTTCAGCTTTTGATTCTGATTAAAAGAGGCAAGGGTTGAAAGCTAAGGCTAGAAGGCTTCGATTGGTAGAATTATAGAGTACTGTATCTATATGGTTTAAGCTTCACACTCATATGCATTCCTACTTAGGTCATCATACAAGAAAATTTTGGAAAAAAAATTAAATAAACATGGGTTATACCCTCTGTTATTACAAAAAGCGAGGTAAAAATACTCAGTATAATCCTTCGTTTCTGAAATATTACCGATGAGGTAAATTGGGAGGGCTTGAAAATAAATATTATTGTTTTCTAGGGATCAAACACATGAGCATTCTCAGATTTATCCTTGGTTGCCAAAACAAGTAAAGAAAAAAGTGACAAACTTCTCATGACACACTTCTTTACCTATCTTACAAAACTGATCTGAAATTGCTTTAACAATTGAATATTATTGTTATCAACTACTAATGTAGGACCACATGGTTATATACTGAAATATATTTTCTATTTTGAAGTTATGAATTTTATTAAAATATTTCTTTTTAAAATTAATAATATGGTTCATTTTTAAATATATTGATGGTTTTTTTTTGTCAAAATCATAAAGGAAGTGTGAATCATTTTGATAACAATAAAGTTTCGATTATGTAAAATAAACGTGCATAACAATCTTATAAATCATTACAATTTTATAATATTGAATATAGTGACAATTTTTAAGAAAAAGTATTTTTATTAGGCTCTTCAAATATTTTTCAAGTTATGAACCCTCACAATAAAGTTGCAAAATAAAGAAAGAAAATTTTGGCCATATTTTATTTGATCGCAATTTTTATTGATCCGTTATTTTTCTTCTTTAACTATGCAAATAAATTATATTATTTTTTTGTTTAATTGAGAAATATTCCAACAATATTTACTCTATATTTTCACTGCTATGAAAAATAATTAAAGACTTCATTTTTATGATTTTTTTATAGGAAGATAAATGTATATCTATTGGACAAAGGGAACAATATTTGTTTAAGTTAGAAGCATAACTAATTTTATGTTTTTCTATATATTCTTCTACAAATAATCATTAATTAATTACATGTAGAAGAATATTTAAGAAAAATACAATATCTATTATGCTTCTAAGTAAAACAAGTATCATTGCCTTTGTCTAATTAATACCTATACATTTAAAATAATAATAAATCACAAAAATTGCAATTAAACAAAATATGGCCAAAATTTTGTTTCATTATTGTACAACTTAATTAAAAAGGTTGTTAACTTGAGGAATACATAAAAAAAATACAAAGAAATAAATTTCCCACAAAATCATTAGCGTCGCTATAAAAATTAAATAACAATTTTATTTTAGTAGAGAAGACAATATTATTTTACCAATTAATTTTTTTTGTTATACTATTGTTAATTAATATTAATCAATAACTTTTTCTTTATTTGTGTCTCTTATGACACATTTATTACTTTTTTATTTTATAATAGCGTTAATTAAAAATAATTAAATGAATGATTTATTATTGTTATAAAAAATAATGAATAAAAACAAATTTTGATATAAGAAAAATGATTTTGTATTAAATTTTTATATTTAAAATTTTCTTCCACCATAACTTATGTTACCGACACTCATTTTTTTTTAAGGGTAAACATCAACATTTAATAGGTAATACAGAAAAAGTACAAGCAAAGTGACAAATATCGAGTAAAGGCATTTTCCATCCTCATAATAAAATCAACACTAACAATTAAGAACAAATTACATCAAAACAAAACAATTGGTTTAAACTTCCTTTATTCGATTCAATCATTCTCTAGTCCTTATGTTTGTAAGGGTTGCACCCCTAGTACGAGCTTTATTAATCAATTGCCTATTAAAAAAAACACTAACAATTAAGCCTACCAAAATTTGGACAACAATAAACTTTGAGAAATTAGAATTCAATGGAGTATTACTAATCCAATTCCTTAATCCAAGCAACCAAACAAAATTCTTCCACAAAAGATAAATGAGTTTGGTTAACTCTATACAATTACAAATCATTTCTTTAGCTTTATCACACACACACAGTTCGATTATACATGTTCTCCAATTGATTAAGGAAATTTCTTTACCCGCCTCCTATTCTTCTTAAACACCTCTGGCGAATTTACCAAAATACCCCTTGTTTCGGAAATGAATTTCCGAAAACGTACTTTTTATTGAAAAAAAAGGTGTTTTCGGAAATGCACTTCCGAAAACACGAAAAAAAGGTGTTTTCGGAGATGCATTTTCGAAAACACCCCCTTTTTGAGTTTTCGGAGATACATTTCCGAAACACCTCTTTTTTGAGTTTTCTGAGTTTTCGGAGATGCATTTCCGAAATATTCCAAGACCAAATTGGTCTTGGAATGTTTCGGATATACACATCCGAAAGAATTCAATAATTATTAAAAAATTAAAATCAAGGTGAATCAATACAATTAATAGGTATAAAATCAAGGTGAATCAATAAAATCAAGGTGAATCAATAAAATCAAGGTGAATCAAAATTTCCTAAATAATTTTAAAGTTAAAAATTATTTTACTAACTTATATAAATCAAAAACATTTTAATTTCATAAGTAAATTTTGAATTATATAGAGTTAAATATAAAATTTATTCATTAAATAAAATTAAGACAAAATATTTTTTTATTTTTTTTAAACTAAATAAAAAATTATAACTCATTTTTAATTATGAATCAGAATAGAAATATATAAATATATAATAATTATTAATTTTGTAAGTGAAATATATAAATATATAATATATAAATATATAATAATTATTATAAATTAAAACACTATTTTTTTAATTTTTATAATTATTGTATAAATATATAAATATATTTATAATTAATATATAATAACTATTATATAAATTTATAAATATATAAATATATAATAATTTTTATAAATATATAATAATGATTATATAAATATATAAATTAAAACACTCATTTTTTAAATTTTTTTTGTAAATATATAATAATTATTATAAATATATAAATAAAAAATTATAACTCATTTTATAAGTGAAATTTTTTTAATTTTTTTAATTAAAATTATTTTAAATTTTAAAATATGAATCAGAATATAAATATATAATAATTATTATTCATAACTCATAAATTATATCAAAATATATAATTATTATTATTCATTACTCATAAATTATATCAAATTTATGATATATGAATTATTTAATATCCTAAAATTAATTTTTGGGATTTTTAGATTTTTTTTTTTGTTTTTTCGGAGATGCATCCGAATTAATCAAAATCCCAATTTTTGGGATTTTTTCGGAAATGCATTTCCGAAGTCTGGAAAAATTTAGAAAAAAAAAATTTCGGAAATGCATTTCCGAAGCAGGGTAAAATGGGGTTTTCGCTGGGGGTGACCCCCATAGGGAGGTGAGTAAAGAAAAAATTTTGATTAAACTCACCATCTTTAAAAGAAGTATTTGTTGAAAGGAAGAGAGATAGACTGATTAGCAAATACCACACTTAGATTCTTCTTAAAAACTCATTTCCATCATCTAAACTTCTTTAGAGCAATTTCAAAATTTCTGGTGGTTGAGATTCTAATGGAAGTCTTTTCCATGTTGGCTAACAATCCTTATTACCATTGGATGCATATGTTGAACCATAGTGAACACAATATCCTATTACAAAATGATTAGAAATACGAGTACGTCTATAATAGTTTTTGGCATTACCTGCCCTTGACGTTTTTAGCATTACATGCCCTTGAGCTTGTAAGTCCTCTTCACCTCTTGAGTCTTCCTCGTAATCAACCTCATTGATTTTCCACATAAATTCAAGCTCAAAGTATATGAAATTCTGGACTCAGACACGCGATGTCGTACAGGATGTCACGACATTACTATCTGAATGCTTTTAAACAAATGAACAGAAAGAAAACTGAATATCAACACAAGAAAGTTGTTAACCCAGTTCGGTGCAATCACACCTACATCTGGGGGCTACCAAGCCAGGGAGGAAGTCCACTATAAGTAATATTAATTCAAGGTAATACAGATCAAGATTACTCCTTTCACTTAATATCTACCCAATGCAACTTCAATCTAAAACTTCTTAGATCAGAGATCCTACTCACTCCCCCTCAATCACAGCAGTGATGACAAACGCTCTACTAATAACAGAAGAAGACACACTTCAAAGACACAACTTGATCTTGCTTAAAAGCTTTGATCAAGTACAATAGTACTCTTGCTTAAAAGCTTCGAGTACTTCTTACAACTCAAACCAAAACACCTAGACCAAGACAATCATCATGATGATTGTTTGGCTTACAAGAAAACTAGAACGCAAAACTTAAAAACAAAGAACTCTCAAAGCTTCTCAATACAAAAACCCTAATCCTAGTCTGCATCTTCTTCGTAAAATATATAGTCTTCATAAAACGCAGCAGCTGGGCCTTGGATCCAAATTAGTTTTAACCTAATAAAACTAATTTCCATAAAACAAGGAACTAAAAATCATAACCATCAAAGACGTCCTTGAATCAGATCAGAATCCAACATTTCCAAATAAAGCGCATAGGATCTTATCAGATTACATAACCATAAAAGGTAGCAGAAAAGAACATAACAGCTGCGAATGTCATGACATCTGCCTTGACATCAGGTAAAGGCCTGCATAAGAAAAACTTCGCAACAGTAGAAAGCATGTCATGACACCAGATTTGACAAGATAGAAACACAATGAGTTTTACCAAAAATTACAGCCAATCAACAACATCTACAAACTCCCCCTTTGGCAAATTTTTGGCTAAAACACTAATTGATGTAACCAAACAGATATCAGAGCATACACAGCAGCCAACAACAGAAAAATAAATTCTGTAAGCAAACAACAGCAGCCAACAACAGAAAAATAAATTCTGTAAGCAAACAACAGCCATCTTGATTAAACACCAGAAAACCAGAAAACATCTAATTAATCAACTGTTATAGAAACCACTTGTCATTGTCAGGGAGAGCCAGGGAACAACCAAAATAAAGAAAACAACAAACCAACCATGTCCATCAACCAACAGGATCAACAAAAAAAAAACCAAAAAAAAAACCACCAAAACAACCAACACAAAACACAACCATTACTCCCCCTTTTTAGCCACAAAAGGAGCCAAAACCCAACTAGAATCAGAGCTAATCATCAGACCCATCACTGTCTTCATCACTAGAGCCACCAGTATTGTCATCAGAATCAGCAGCATCACTGCTCCCAGTATCCTCAGAGCCCTCACCATCCTTAGCCTCTTCCTCAGCCCCACTAGCAGCACCTTTGTCTTCATCCATATTGTCACCAGCAAGATCATCATCTGTAGACTGCTCAAGACTTTGGATGAGCTTTTCAAGCTTTATCTTCCTGTTGTCCAACTCCTGACAAGTCTCTTTCAGCTCAGCAATAAGAAGGGCTTTGTTCACAGATTTGCTGGGTTGTGATGTCCCAACAGATGTCATGTCATCAGACCTCTGGAGCAGTTTGTAGTGAAAAGACAAAGCACTCTCCCTCTTACATACAGAATCTTTACTTTTCAGAATTCCAGGGTGTTGCTTGAGGATTATCCCACATATCAGGGATGGGAATGCAATAGGGAGCTTGGTAGCAGAGGTACCAGCATGCCTCATAGTTTGATCAAATATATAAGTCCCATAGTCAAATTTTGTCTTGGTTCCCACAGCATAAATAAATCTTCCTAGGCCAACAGCAATGGTAGAAGTGTGATTGGTAGGCACCCAGTTAGCAGCACCAATTTTGTGTAGCAATGCATACCTGACATTAAGAGAACTAGCAGACAGTTTGCTCTTTATAGGCCACTTCTTAACCTTACCACCAGTGATTACTTTGCACACCTCATTATCAGTCACTTCAAGCTCAGGTTGAGCCTCAGCATCTCTACCTAGATATAGGTTGATAACAGCAGGGGAAAAATCTATACACTTTCTTCTAACATACACCTTATGAAAATCATCAGTTCTTCCATCACCACAATCTTGAGACAAGTTCACAATAAATTCCTTCACAAGCATTTCATAACACTTTGAAAAATGAGTGACAGTCTTAATCAAACCTGCAGACTTGATGAGCTTCATGACCTCTTGACATTCCAGAGCATCATTTGCTAATTCTCTTTCAAGAGCCAGCCTTCTTTGATAAACAAACTTCCACTGGATGGCATTTGAAGCATAGTGCAAGTAAATGTTGTCCAGAGGAACATCACGAACCTTTGTGGAGGATTTTGTGACAGCAATCTTCTTCTTTGATGGGATGTCAGGGACATCACTTAAGACATCATCTTCAGGGGCAGAAACACTTCTTTCCTTCCTCTTCTTCACTGCAGTCTTGCTCCCAGTGGTTGAAGGTTCAGCAGGGACCTTCTTGATCTTCTTTATAGTGACCTTCTTTTGAGGAGTAACTTGAGGAGTAACTTGAGGTTTGGAAAAATCTTGATCACAAACCTGTTTGCCCTTACGAGTCTTGACTCTATGAGAGATGCTAGAGATGAGCTCATCATCAGCAATGTCAATAAAATCATCCAGATCATCCAGCACCTCCAGCCCAATCTGCATCACAATATCCAGTGAGAATAGGTTCACACCCATGAGAGTAGAGCATTCCATACTCACAAGTACCATTCACATATTTCAGGATCCTCTTGACTTGGTTGATATGACTGATCTTGGGATCTGCTTGATACCTAGCACACACCCCAACAGCAAAAGCAATATCAGGTCTACTGGCTGTGAGATACAGCAGGCTTCCTATCATGCTTCTGTATAAACTTTGATCAACACTGGTTCCCTTTTCATCTTTGGACAATTTTAAGTGAGTAGGAGCTGGTGTTCTTTTGTGAGTAGCATTTTCCATTCCAAACTTTTTAACAATGTTTTTAGCATACTTACTCTGAGAGAGAAAGATTGAGTCTTCCATCTGTTTAACTTGCAGCCCAAGAAAATAAGTTAATTCTCCAACTAGGCTCATTTCAAATTCTGATTGCATTTGATCAACAAAATGTCTAGTCATCTTGTCTGACATCCCACCAAACACAATATCATCCACATAGATTTGAGCAATCAGGATCTTCCCTCCTTCATCTTTAACAAAAAGAGTTTTATCTATCCCTCCTTTCCTGTACCCATTACTAGTAAGAAACTCAGTTAGTCTCTCATACCAAGCTCTAGGGGCTTGTTTCAGGCCATAAAGAGCTTTTCTTAGTTTGTACACATAGTCAGGATGGTTTGGATCAGCAAAACCTTTAGGTTGCTCCACATAAACTTCCTCATTCAAGTATCCATTCAAAAAGGCACTCTTCACATCCATCTGGTATAATTTGAATTTTAGAATACAAGCAACTCCTAGCAGTAATCTAATTGACTCAAGTCTAGCAACAGGAGCAAAGGTTTCATCAAAGTCAATTCCTTCAACTTGAGTGTATCCTTGAGCAACTAGCCTTGCTTTGTTTCGGATAACAGTTCCCAGTTCATCTGACTTGTTCTTGTAAACCCATTTTGTTCCAATGACATTAGTACCTTTAGGTCTTGGTACCAGCTCCCATACTTCATTCCTTTCAAACTGACCTAATTCTTCCTGCATGGCATTAATCCAGAACTCATCTGTTAATGCTTCCTTAACATTCTTAGGTTCGATTTTTGACACAAAACAAGAGTTTGAAGCTAGTTCTCTTGACCTTGTAGTAACTCCACTGTTGAGATCTCCTATAATAAGTTCACTAGGATGATCTTTTTGAACTCTTATAGATGGACTCTTGTTAGGAGGTTCAGTCTCAGACTCTGTGATAGTAGGACTGCAATCATCTTCTCTTGTAGATCCTTCAGCTGTGATATCCCAGAATGTTCCGACATCTTTTGTGACATCTGCTTGATTGTGGACATCATCAACCACAACATTTATGGACTCCATTATTACTCTGGTTCTTGAGTTGAACACTCTATAGGCTCTACTGTTTGTAGAGTAGCCCAGAAAGATCCCTTCATCACTCTTGGAATCCATCTTCCTTCTGTGATCTTTATCAGCAAGAATGTAACACTTACTACCAAACACATGGAAGTATTGGACAGTGGGTTTTCTTCCCTTCCAGATCTCATATAGTGTGGTAGAGGTTCCTTTTCTTAAGGTAACTCTATTATGGACATAACAAGCAGTATTCATGGCTTCAGCCCAGAAGTAGATAGGAAGATTCTTAGCATGGATCATAGCTCTGGCTGATTCTTGAATGGTTCTATTTTTTCTTTCAACAACCCCATTTTGCTGTGGAGTAATAGGTGATGAAAATTCATGATGTATTCCTTCAGAGGAGCAGAACTCAGCAAACTTTTGATTCTCAAATTCCTTTCCATGATCACTTCTAATTCTCACAACACCATTTTCTTTTTCTCTTTGAATTCTTTGACACAGGTCCTTGAAAACATCAAACACATCTGACTTTTCTCTGATGAAGTTTACCCAAGTGTATCTGGAGTAGTCATCCACAACCACATAAGCATATTTCTTTCCTCCAAGACTTTCCATTTGCATTGGTCCCATCAAGTCCATATGGAGCAGTTCAAGTACTCTGGAAGTGGTCAGATGTTTAACCTTTGGATGAGACATCCTGGTTTGTTTTCCTACCTGACATTCACCACATATTCTTCCTTCATCAATTTGTAGATTAGGAATTCCTCTCACAGCTTCCAGAGAAATAATCCTTTTCATACCTCTTAGATGAAGGTGGCCAAGTTTTTGGTGCCACAGCTTTGCTTCTTCTTCTTTAGAACATACAGTTGAGTAGCTGGATTCATGGGACACCCACAAGTAGCAGTTATCTTTAGATCTGACTCCCCTCATTACTACTTCCTTTTCTTCATTAGTAACCACACACTCAGCTTTAGTGAAGTTGACTTGGTATCCTTGGTCACAGAGTTGGCTGATGCTTATGAGGTTAGCAGTCAGGCCTTTGACCAACAAAACACCTTCTAAATTTGGCACTCCAGAACAGTCTAGTTTTCCAACTCCTTTGATTTCTCCTTTAGCTCCATCACCAAAGGTTACATAGCTAGTAGAGTGATTCTTGATATCAACAAGCAGATTCTTGATTCCAGTCATGTGTCTGGAACATCCACTGTCAAAATACCAATCTTCTTTGGCTGAAACTCTAAGAGATGTATGGGCTATTAAAGCCATATTTTTAGGTTTCCATTGTTGCTTCTGGATGGGCATGATCTGCTTAGGTTTGTAGTAAGGAGCTTGATCTGGGTATCCATATAATCTGAAGCAAAAGGGCTTAATGTGTCCAAATCTTCCACAGTAGTGACATCTCCATCTTTGAAACTTTATCTTCATTCCACTTTTGTCTTGATATTGAGTCACATGTTTTGACATTGGTTTCAACATCTCAGCTTCAGGTTTAGCTCTGCTATTATCTTGGGAATGTTTCTTTGCACCAACAAATCCTATACCAGACATATCTCCTGAACTTTTTCCAATCTGCAAAATCTCCTCCAACATATCCGAGCCATTGTTCAACATTTTTACAGATTTTAACATCTGATCAAGCTTGGATTGTAACATGATAATTTCACTGTTTAGTTCAGATATAGTTTTACTAAGTCCTTTGTTATCAGCCTCCAACTGAACTATGTATTTCTTCTGCTTTTCACCTTGTTGACAAACTTCAGCACTTCTGATACACAGCTTTCTGTAGGAGGCTGCCAGTTCTTCAAAGGTTAGCTCATCTTCACTAGAGTCTTCATCAGAATTACAAACCCCAGTAAGGGCTGTGACATGTTTGGCTGATTCTTCTTCAAAATCACTCTCAGACTCTTCATCAGACCAGGAGACTGACAATCCTTTCTTTTGTTTCTTGAGATAAGTAGGACATTCAGCTCTAATATGTCCATACCCTTCACATCCATGACATTGAATCCCTTTGCTGTGATTGTACTTTTCTTCTGGTTTTGCTCTTCTGCCAGAGTCATAAGATCTGCTGGTGTCTGATGAGATGTTCTTGGCATTAGGTCTTGGCTTCTGATCCATTCTTCTCATTATTTTGTTGAATTGTTTACCAAGCATAGCTATAGATTCAGATAGATTCTCTTCTCTATTTTCCTCTGCTTCTTCTTGAGAGTTGGACACAAAAGCTATGCTTTTGTTTTTCTTTTCAGAATTGTCACTGATCCCCATCTCAAAGGTTTGAAGAGATCCAATTAACTCTTCTACCTTCATTTTGCTGATGTCCTGTGCCTCTTCTATAGCTGTAACTTTCATATCAAATCTCTTAGGTAGGGATCTAAGGATTTTTCTTACCAGCTTTTCATCAGACATTTTCTCTCCCAAGGCTCCTGAGGTATTAGCAATATCAAGAATATTCATATGAAAATCCTGAATACTTTCATCATCTCTCATCCTTAGATTTTCAAACTTCGTAGTTAGCAGTTGAAGTCTTGACATCTTCACTTTGGAGGTGCCCTCATGAGTAGTCTTGAGGGTATCCCAGACATCTTTGGCTAGTTCACACTGGTGTACTAGTCTGAATATATTCCTGTCAATTCCATTGAATAAAGCATTTAAAGCTTTAGAGTTGCCAAGCGCCAATGCCTCCTCATCTTTGTCCCATTCTTCCTCTGGTTTAAGAGTTTTCTTGCCATCTTTATCAGTAATGACAGGATGTTCCCATCCTTTGTTCACAGCTCTCCATGCTTTACTATCCACGGATTTCAGAAAAGCCACCATGCGAGGTTTCCAATAATCATAATTGGAACCATCCAGAATGGGTGGTCTAATCACAAATCCACCACCTTCTTTGTCCATAGTACCAGAAAATACTGCCCCTAGATCTCACCCAGTAAAAAAAAACAGGCAGGGTGCCTGCTCTGATGCCAATTGAAATTCTGGACTCAGACACGCGATGTCGTACAGGATGTCACGACATTACTATCTGAATGCTTTTAAACAAATGAACAGAAAGAAAACTGAATATCAACACAAGAAAGTTGTTAACCCAGTTCGGTGCAATCACACCTACATCTGGGGGCTACCAAGCCAGGGAGGAAGTCCACTATAAGTAATATTAATTCAAGGTAATACAGATCAAGATTACTCCTTTCACTTAATATCTACCCAATGCAACTTCAATCTAAAACTTCTTAGATCAGAGATCCTACTCACTCCCCCTCAATCACAGCAGTGATGACAAACGCTCTACTAATAACAGAAGAAGACACACTTCAAAGACACAACTTGATCTTGCTAAAAAGCTTTGATCAAGTACAATAGTACTCTTGCTTAAAAGCTTCGAGTACTTCTTACAACTCAAACCAAAACACCTAGACCAAGACAATCATCATGATGATTGTTTGGCTTACAAGAAAACTAGAACTCAAAACTTAAAAACAAAGAACTCTCAAAGCTTCTCAGTACAAAAACCCTAATCCTAGTCTGCAGCTTCTTCGTAAAATATATAGTCTTCATAAAACGCAGCAGCTGGGCCTTGGATCCAAATTAGTTTTAACCTAATAAAACTAATTTCCATAAAACAAGGAACTAAAAATCATAACCATCAAAGACGTCCTTGAATCAGATCAGAATCCAACATTTCCAAATAAAGCGCATAGGATCTTATCAGATTACATAACCATAAAAGGTAGCAGAAAAGAACATAACAACTGCGAATGTCATGACATCTGCCTTGACATCAGGTAAAGGCCTGCATAAGAAAAACTTCGCAACAGTAGAAAGCATGTCATGACACCAGATTTGACAAGATAGAAACACAATGAGTTTTACCAAAAATTACAGCCAATCAACAACATCTACAGTATAGCATACTAATGTTAGTTTTTTTTTTTCTTTCAAAATACTTACTTGTATATGATATTAAACAAGCAATCAGTCATTGCAACCATTTCTTAAAATTATATAAAAATGGTCGAAGGAAAAGAAAAATAAAATATAGTAAAACAAATTGGACAGACAGAAAAAACTTTACAACTTAATGCAGTGAGTTGTCCAAAACAATATCTAACCAGGTGAAAATAATATGGTACCGAAATTTTTTTTTTTCAATAAGCAATGAATATATGAATCGCACTAGGGGTGCAACCCTTACATCAATAGAACACTAATTAGTGTTATAACTAAATAAAGGAAGTTTATACCAATTGTAAAAGTTACTCCTAAAACTTGTTTCATAATTACAAACCCATCTCCATGAATAAAACAAGATATTTGATATCACCGAGTCGAAGCTAAACGAGACATTGTCAAAGATAATGGCGTTCCTCATTATCCATATACACCATATTAAGGCCAACCAAATTGTGTTTAGTTTAGCTTTAATGTTGGTACTTTAAACGAAATTCTAATGTTTTGTTTTGACTAGATAATGTGGAACATTTGAAATCTTGCCAAATAATCATGTTAACTTTCTTAATATGAAGTGATAAAGTTATACACTAAAAATGGTACAGAAATTCTAATATAATTATTGTAACATTTAAAATCACTTGATATTTTAACAGGTTTATGTAAATTGAATCCATGATATATTTATGTTTTGTTTCTTATAAAAATTATAAAGGAAGGATGAATCGTATTGATATTATTATTATATTACATTTTAAAATTGTTTTTATGGTTCATTGATAAATATATTGATTGTTTTTTTTTTTGTCAAAATCATATTAACTGTTTTGGTATCAATAAAGTTTTGATTCTGTAAAAGAAAAATATGCATAATAATCTAATGAATATATACAATTCTATAATATCGAATATAATGACGCTAAAGGCTTTTATGAAAAATAATTATTTGGGCTCTTTATATTTTCTCATTTTATAAATCTAAACAATAAAACTGTACAATAAAGGAAGAAAATGATCATATTTATTTCTTCCAATTTTCATTGACCCATTACAATATTTTATTTAAAAACTTTTGATATGGTTTATTGATAAATATATAATTATTTTTTTCTTGTCAAAACCAAAAAGGAAGTATGAATGGTTTTGGTAAAAAGAAGTTTTTATTATGTAAAAAATAAGGCACAACATTCTAATGAATCTTTAAAATTCTTTAATATCGAATATAGTGATACCAATGATTATTGTGGAAAAAAACTTCTTTGAACCCTCATAGTAATAAGGTTGTACAAAAATGGAACAATATCTTGGTCATATTTTACTTGATAACTATTTTTGTTGATCCTTTATTTTTCTTTTTAAATTATGTGAATAAAGTATGATTTTTTTTTGTTTTTATTAAACTGAAAAATATACCTATACCATTTACTATATTTTCATTGCTATAAAAAACTAATTAAAAACTTCATTTTTTTCTCCTATAATACTAGAAAATGAATGTATTGAGATCAATTGGACAACAACAACAATACATGTTTTGCTTTAGAAGCATAATCAATTTGATATTTTTATTGAACACTATTCTACAAGTAATTATTAAGTAATCATCTTTAGAAAAATGTTCAAGAAAAGTACAAAATCTATCATGTTTCTAAGTAAAACAAAAATACTTCTCATTGATTGATACCAATATATTTATTTTCCAAAAAAAAATGCATGAGAAAAAAAATTAAGTTTTGAATAGTTTTTTGAAGTTGTGAAAAATAGAGTGTTGGAAGATTTTTTAATTAAATAAAACCAAAAATCATATTCACATAATTTAAATAGAAAAATAACGGATCAACAAAAATTATGATCAAATAAAATATGGCCAAAACTTTGTTCTATTTCTGTATAACTTTATTGTGAGAGTTCATAGCGTGAGGAATACATAAAGCACAAATAAAAAAGTTTCCCACAAAAAGTGTTGGTGTCACTATAAGATATAACCCATAAGTCACCATCAAATTTCAGATATCAATGCAACATCACATATGCATATACACTCCTTTAAAAAAGGAGTTTCCATTCCTAGCACTCATATTTCTTTTCAAATAAGTAAAGTCTAGAAAATTCTTTTGTAACACCCACCTTTTTTAAAGATTTTACTTTCATAACCCGTTTTAAGATAGGAGAGTAGAAAATAATATATTACCAATTAAGTTTTATTGCTCTAATATTTTCCTTAATATTAGTTTATAATCTTTTCTTTATTTCTTTTGCTACACATTTATTATTTTTTGCTTTATAATTCCTTTAACTCAAAAGTTTGAATTGGAAAATTTAAGACAATCAAAGAGAGAAAATGGATAAAATGTTTAGATCAATTTCAAAATAACTGAATGGATAATTTATTATTGTTTTAAAAAATAATAAATAAAAAACAATCACTAATAAAAAATAAATGATTTGGCACTAAAAATATATTTTATCAAGAATATAATAATTAAATATTATATAAATGTTTTATTTTTAAATGATTTGGATCGTTGGATCGACCTTTCGACAATGTTTGTTACCATTAGATGTTTATGTTGAATCACAATGAATATACTCTGCAATGTTTATATTTTTTACAAAATAATCCCAAGTATGAAAATATTTAGAAGAGTTTTTGGCTTACCTGCCTCTTTAACCTTTTGTTCTTGTAAGTCCTCTTCACCTTATGAGACTTTCTTAGAATCAACATTAGCTTTTTCCTGTATTAACAATATTAACAACAATTGCATATTATATCAAAAATAAAGAATTGGAACTATGTAATCAAAGGGACAATGCCAATAATCATGTTAATTTTCTTGATATGTAATGATAAAGTTATACACTAAAAATGATACAGAAATTCTGATATAATGATTTTAATATTTGAAATCACTTAATACTACCTCTGTATGAAAGTGGATACTCGTTTATATATTTGTTTTCCAATGACCTACCTTCATTGTAGCTATTTCCGCCATGCTCTCCGTTTGACTAGGAATTGTAACCGATTGCTGTTTCACTCACTTCTAGGTTTTGAATGGTATGTACTGGTTTAGAATCCGGAACCTTCGGATCTTATATAAGAAAAAAAATTAAGTAAATGGATTAAGAAATTAAAGCACTATTAATACAATCAACTAATACATAGTTAAACGTTTCACTTACAAGTAATACATAACCAAACTGAGTTTTTTTAAAAATTAAATAAACTAGCATGTAAACCCGTGCGAGACACGGGACAAAAGGGAAACGGGGACACTCACAAATGGTTTATTTATTAATCAGTAATTAAAATTTCCTAACAAAATTAAATTAAATGAATAACATAAATAAAATAAAAAACTATGTTACGAAAGGATTTAATTTTAACTAAATTTTATTTAATAAAAATAATAAATAATTTAAAAATAATTTAATTTTTATTTTATTTCAAAATAAAGAAGAAAAAAACTTAACAAAAAAAGAACAAAATCGTCCAGGGTAAAAAAGAATTATTTTGACTAATTATTATTTAATTAATGAATATCTACAACTAAGTAAAAATTAAATTGAAATAAAATCAAAAAACAAAAAAAATTAAATCTAAAAAAAAAAAGAAAAAGAGAGCGCTCCATAACTTCGATTTTTAATTAAGATCTTATTTATTTAGCTTAAAAAATCAAGACCAAATCAAAAATGACATTTGTTATTTTATTAAATTCTAACCATTTTCTATTTTTATTTTAGTTTTATTTTTTTGTCTATAAGTATTATATTATCAAACAGTAGAGTTATTTGTATTATTGTTTATTATTATTTACTACCGTCTCTATAAAAAAATACATTAATCGATAGTTGCTTAATCAACCTTGTTAATCACTATATGCGTTAATTATATTAATCAGTCTAGATAATTGGTGTATACAATAATGATATTACTTGTATGTTTCTATTTTTGGAAGAGTAGTGCTATTTAGTACAGTACGAAGCAATTTGAACAAGAAATGCAAGAATGAGTATGTGTCACTATTTTAGTGGTAAATTTTAAATAAATTTTAAATTTAACTTCCTTTTTAATAGGGATCATGGAGTTGTGGTAATAATGGATGGTTGGGATCTATTCTTGTATTTCTTGTTTTTCCACTTTCTTACTAATAAGCATTTTCCTTTTTGGAAATAGAGAGATGTGAGTTATATTTTGGAAAAACAAAATATGAAAAGCAAACAAAATACTGGTAGACATGCAAAAATATGTGTATTCACCAATCATAATTGTCTCATATTTTTTTCATAAATTAATAAAATAAATCATATTTAATTGACCGAGTATTAATATTACAAACTATATAGAGATGTGTGTCCACATGTGTTGATTAATAAGTATAGTATTAATTAATTTATTAAATCTGGTAAATAATTAATAGACCCCATAATTAATTACACCTATTTAAATAAATCAATAAATTTAATATTTTTTTATTATTTTGATGCTTTTATTATAATTACATGATAAATATCTAAGAAATATGGCTAAATAATATCTTCATTTGGGACGGTCAAATATGATGGTTAAACATACTATTAAAATTAAAATATTTAAAGGAATCAAATCTATTTGAGCTAAGAAAATTAATTCTGTAATAATTACATAATTTCATAATATTAATTATGATAAATTGTGACATTTTTTTCCATTGCTATTCATAATATTATGTAAAAATAAAAGAGAAAAAAAGGAAATGCACTCACACTGGAAAGTATTTTACACTGTTAACCAATGAGAGACATACATTAGAATAAATCCTATTTTTTAATTTTTAAAAACTGAAATTACATGATAAATTAAAGCATTTTGATTGGTTGTATGTGTAAAACTGTTTTACACCGACAGTACACTATCTTTAAACACAAAATAAAAATAAAAGAGATGTGTGCAATTTATTTAATAGATGAGTACTGTCAGTAATAACATTATTATAATTAATAATCTTTAATTTTTATTTGATTTTTGAATTTTCTAATTCCTAACTATTATATATTTTTATTGTTAATCTAAAATAATATCTATCACATACATTTCTCTTTTATTTTTTAAATATCTTCCTTTTGAATTTGATTTTTTAAATATATTTAATTAATAATAATAATAGGTAAGAATAATTGTTGTGTGGATAAAAGTATATTATCTAGTTGAATTTTATTAGTTAATATTTACTAATTATTAATACTCACAGATTACAAAAAAAAATATAATACAAAATAAATCTTAACATAAATTAGGAAAAAAATTATTTTCCATGTGATAGTAATTTTTATATAAATAATGAAATTATTTTAGTATATAATAACAATATTATAAAAATATTCCGATCAATAATGAACTTTTTTTTGGATAAAAATAAAAATAAATAAAGAACATATTTTTGTTTATAATAATAATGTTATAAAAATATTTAGGATAACATTTAAATTAAAGTGTTATAATGATCATAAATGATTTAATTAATTAATTTAAATAGTTATAAATTATATACTAAACTAATTAATATTATAAATATGAATTATTATGCATAAAAACATTTATGGAAAGAATAGACATTTAAAATAAAGATTATCAATTTAAATGACTTTACAATTTATAAAAGAAAAATCATCTATCATATTTTATGCTATCTATATTTAGTAACGTCTCTATCAATATAATTGGACTAATAACAAATATAAAAAAAATCAATTTATAGTTATTTATTTTAAAATTTAAATTTTGAATTCTAAATTATTTTTTCATTTTAGCTACATTTCTATCAATATATAATTTATAAATTAATTTTGTATACTAAATTGTACCATATATTTTTAGGAATATTAACTATGAAAAGATATCATAGAAAATAAAAAGCTCAACAAACAAAAAATATAATTAATTTCACATTAAAAACAACAACCAATACAAAAAAAACTAAAAATTAATAAGAGAATTAAATGCAAAAGTTAACTCTAGAAGAAAGGTTTTATGGTAGTAATTATTTTGCTCTTTTAATTTACAATAAAATAATTAATGTAAAAAATAAATAAATTTTATTAATATTCTAATAATGATTATATAATATAATTGACATTAAACGATTTCTTCATAAATGAATTTAAATTGTTAAATTAATAATATTCTAATAATGATTATATGATATAAAGTGTTATAATAATAATAAATTTATTTACTTATTTAAAAAATTGTAAATTATATAATAAATCAATTTAAATTATAAATACAAATTATTATGCTAAAAAACATTTGTTGAAAGAAAGGCATCTAAAAAAAATATCAATTTGGTGCAGATTCAATCAATGACTTTGGTGCCGTCAACGCTACAGATCCGGAAGCATGAATATTTCGGACATCTCAATACAGTTAATACATTAATATTTGTAGGCATATGCAATTTGCCGTTTTATGCTATTAACATGGATGCTGTGGATTTGTTCGCAGATTCATCCTTTTTGTTTTTGGCGATTTTGAATTTGTATTGCAACGATGTACTCTATCGATTTGAATGAATGAATATCATTTATTTTCTGTCAAAAAAAAAAAAAATCAATTTAAATGAGGTTACAATTTTCAAAACAAAAATGTATCTGTAAAAAACACCAATAAAATCCTTTTGCATCAGACCCTCAGACAGTATAAAATGTATCTGTAAAAACAATAGAACTAAGTTATAATATATCAACCAATCGTTAGTTGGTCCAGTGGTGATTGGCGCTGGACTTGGTAGGGAGAACCACGGCTCGATCCCCCGCAACTGCGATTGGGAGGGGGATGGAACCACAACATACAACAAAACACGTCAACCACTCAATTCCACGACAACATACAACAAAACACGTCAACCACAAACTCGAATTAACATCACAATAATCTCAATCAACGATCCCACGACGATTTACAACAACCTTCAACGCGAAACGATCCACACCACACAAAACCCTAATCTGCAATTAATTCAAACAAAAGTACAACAAATCAGAAACAGAGAAGAAGAGAGGAGGGACAATATTTTAAAGAAGCAGAGAAGTGGTCTAATTCATGATGAAGGTGAGAAGCCTTTTTTCTATGCTTCTCTCTACACCTGCAAAACTAAAAAAGGCACAAATCAAATAAAACAACCGACAAAGCTAAAACCCTTCACAACACAGTTATTGATTCTAAAATCAAAATTTGCATTACCTTCTCAATATTCACATATAATAATATTCATAGAGAAAAATTACAAATCAAACAACAGCAACAACAACCTTCTCATCCATTAGAACCATCTCCATAGCATAAAACTTCTGTTTCGAATTCATGTCCGACACAAACCACAATCGAATAACTCGAACAAGAACATTCCATGACTCTTTCGCTGGTGTGAGAATTGAAAAAAATTGGGATAACAAATATGGTATTAAAACGGCGGTGCATTTGGTATATGGAAAATATGGAAAAAGAATAAATTAAAAACATTGGTGCATGTTGTATATATGGAAAAGCATTAAATTAAAAACAAAAAAATAACAACAAATTTTAGGGAAGTGCAATAGGTACACGTATGTGGAAGAAAAAAATATAAAATAAATAAAATAAAAACTAAAAATCATTAATTAAAAAAAAATAGAATAAATTCTAAAAATGGAAAGCTTAAAAATAGCATGGGACCTAGAATTGTGACATTTGGCAAAGTTGCCAAAGTTCTCATCTAGCTATTTTCTATTGTATGATCTTTGTTTGAAAGAGTTTATGGAAGATGAAAAATGTAATGACATTAGTAAAAAAATAATTTATACTAATATTTGAAGATAAAATTAATTTAAAATCATTAAATATAAAAAATATTGTGATATAATAATTAGGGAAATTACACTCACCATTTTTTAGGTTTATTAAAACACCGTTCACACTCCCTCTAATTTTAAATGATGCATTAACCTCTTTTGAGGTTTACTAAAATAACACCAAAATGATCCTCTTATATTTAATGACAGTCATAAAATCGTAGGTATAGATGACATTCACCTACTATTATATTCTATCACAAAAATTTTCATTAGTATATTTAAACTTTAAAGAAGATTAATGCATACTTCAAAATTAAATGGGATGTTGGTGTCATTTTAATAGACCTCAATAAAAGTTAGTGTAATTTTTCCTAAATAATTAGATGTTAGATTTCACATTTTTCAAAAAATATTAAAAAAAAATTTTGATCATTTAAAATAATATGCAAAGTCTAAGCCAGATAAAAGTAAAATCGAATTTTAGGGTGCAACACATGCTGAATCAAGATTGAAACTGTCTAAAAACTCAAATGAAGATGATGTGGACCCAACACAATAAAGAAGACTTATTGGGTCATTAAGATACCTTGGTCGCACAAGACCTGATCTAGCATACAATGTAGGTATAGGAGTAGATTCATTCTGAAGCCAAAGGTATCACACCTAGTAGTGTCAAAGAGGATACTAAGGTATCTAAAAGGAACTCTCAACTATGACATTTTATTTTTTGTAGCTGATGAAGGAAAATAATGCAGGCTAGTGAATTACACCGACTCAAGTTGGTGAAGTGATGCTGAGGATCAAAAATTCACAGCTGGTTGTGTATTTATGTTAGGCGGTGTGTAACACCCCATTTTCTAGAAATTATTTTACTTGATTTAATTGTATTTTTGTGGTGTTTACTTAATTATTCATTGTGGTTAATTAGATAAGTTGAAGGGTAAGGGTGTGTGATCATGTGGTGAAGTGTAGAGAGTAATTAGAGATTGTTAGAAAATTATTTAGAATTATTAAATAATATCTTTTATGTGGTTTATTATTAAATAATAAGGAAAATGAAATAATTAGGGGTGTATAGATCTTAGGGGCGTGATGGTAAATTTATGAGGTTAAGTTGAGGGTAAAAGAGGAAAACCATAGTTGAGGGATATTTACAAAGAGAATAAGGAAAAGAGTGAACAGTTACAACATACGTGAAATTGGGAAGAAGAGGAGAGTGCTAGGGTAAGAGGAGGCTTGAGAAGAACATCCATTTATAGAGAAAGAAGACGCCATTCTAAGAGAATTATAAGGTAATGGTGGGTAATGATTGTCAGTTATGAATGATACGAGGGAGTGTTAGATGTGGGGTTTTGATTATTGCTGATTGTTGTTGATTATAATGATTATTGATGCAATTGATGAAAATCACTGGTATTGATGTTGTATGGTTATCTTGTGTTGTATTGTTGATGATAATGGGTATGATGTAACATGATTATTGAAACATGTATTTCGTGAACCATGTGGGGTTTCATAGGAATCGGTTGAATTGGTGATTGATAATGATGAACTTGGTGTTATAGTTGTAATGTGGTGTTAACCCATGATCCCTTGACATGATATATGGAATCAGGATGTTAAAACAATAGAAAATTGAATTATTGTGATATTAATTATTGAGATAAGTTGCTGGTATGTGATTTTGTGTTTAAATGATTAACAACTGAGTTTTCATGTTAAATTAGCAGTATGTGTCGACCTATACGTTTTATGTGTCGACACATAGCCTTTACAAAATTAATTTTTGGAAAATATAGCAGTATGTGTCGACACATGAAGCACAGCAAGCTGAAACATAAAAATGAAACGCTACAAGATTTAAAACGAGAGTACATGTGTCAACTTGTAAAACGCATGTGTCGACACATGCACTTAGAATTTTCCTAGAAATCACCATTTTTAGCCAAATACTATTTTGATCATAACTTTTGATCCGTAAGTCCAAATCGAGTGTCGTTCGAAGCGTTAGAAAGATAACGTACTGAAATATAATATGATACAAATAGGTTAATTGTTTGAGTATTATTTATATACCTAATATGTTTATGAATTTTATTTTTTATATGTTTTGCTAATGAGTTATTGTGTTGTTGTGATAATGTTGTGCGATGATGTCTTATTATGATGATGAATGTAACACCCTTCTAAACCCCGCGGAAATTAATATTAAAATCAGAGTAAAACATGAAGAAGGGTATTACAACGCCAACAAAATAAACCATATTCATGTCATGCCATAAAGGAACGATAAACCAAAAATTATTCAGGTAGCATGTTAACACAGCGGAATATTCTTAACAACTGAATAATCAAACATCTGGAGTCGAAGACTCATAATTCAACCATAAACCATAAACAAAACAGAAGTTTATCAGCCAATTCTAAAATAACGTTCCCGGTGTTACACGACCAGAGCATGACACAGACCCAACTGACTCTAACGAACTACTTGACGAGCTAATCCTCACCAAGTACACAAGCTACTCCTCAATCTGAAAAATAACAACAGTAAGGGTGAGTTTCATTCGCATTAACAAATGTTATAGGTATATAAACAATACAACTTCATCCATACATTATTCACCCAAATCAATTATATTCAGATAGCATAGCAACATTTATCAAATACAGTCATTCATACCAAAATACACACAAATTATAACATTGGACGACTTCCATATACTTTCATATATATAACATACTTTCATCATCTCCACTCTATGAGTAGCATCATCTATACTCATTTCATCATCATTACTAAGCATGTTCATATATACATTAACATCATTCAATACAATCAATCATCATCATATACAAAACATCCACATATTCGCATCAATCATCATACTCAATAAGAATAGCATACATGTATTTTTATCATTCTAAAAACAAATCAATCATCACCATATAGATTATTATATAAGGTTCGTTTAGCTCGAAACGGCGCATCAAACGGACCAACAGTCAAAAAGTTATGCATCTTTGAACTTTTTAAAAAAATATCTCAAACACCAACAGTACGTGGCGCCATCATCAGTTCGCGGCGCGAACTGAGCGTTCCAAGAATTCCTTGGCTCTCTGCCAAGCTGTTCGCGGCGCAAACATCTGCACGCGGCGCAAACATCTGCACGCGGCGCGAAACGAGAAAAAGTTACGTCTTCGCGGCGCGAACACTGGCACGCGGCGCGACCTGAGCGTATCACTACTTCCTGGCATTCTGCCCACCTGTTCGCGGCGCGACCCTACGCACGCGGCGCGAACCGGCGATTTTCAGGAACCCCAATCTGCAGAAAACAGCATTCCATACATTCCAAACTCATCCCATTCATACCAGTCCACGATTTTGAGTCTAAAACAGTCCAATTTTCACGTTTTCATTCATACAAACTAATATATCATCATATATCAATCAACACATCCAAATCCCGAAATCTAACCCAATTCTTAGAACCCCAAAACCTAACTCTGACATACAAACGGAATTGACTCAACAACACAACTATTCATACACTATCCATCTATAATCACGATAAGAGATGATAATTGGAAGAGTCCCCCCTTACCTTAGCCAAATTCTTGCTCTTTGGTCTCTTCCTCTTTGTCCCTCTTCTACGTTCTTCGTGTTCCAATTTTTCTCTTTTCACGTTCTGTTCTTTCCTTCCCCAATTCTAATTATTTTATGAAAAATAATATTAAATTAGTACGGGCTTTACTACACCACACCCCCTCTTCTTACTAATCTCACACATGGCCCAAATGCCATCAACCATCATTTTTCCATTATTTTCATAAAATCCATAATAATAATAATTATTAATCTAATATTCAAATTAAATTAAAATTAAAATTATACGGGTGTTACAGTCGCTACCGCGAAAAAATACAGAGTCGCCACTGAACTTTATTTATCCCAACAATGAAAGCAAAATATCAAGAAAACCTCACAACAGGGAAAGGATATGGCCTTGCAACTAACTCGGGTCTGGAATTCAATTATGCAAGGAGAAGGTATTAGTACCCCTCACGTTCGTAGTACTCTACGAGATTCACTCTTGTTGTTTCTAATCAAAGGGTGTGTTATATATAATGCTTACTAGCTAAGGGAATGCATGTTGTGTATTATAAAGGGAAAACAAAGGTTTGTTATTTTATTTTTGAGCTCACCAGGGTTTTTGGAACCCTGGGTCTACGTATCCCTAACGTGCAATAGAGAAATCAGAGCTTCATAGTTCTTCTCAATACTTTTTGTTTGTTGTGTGTTTTTTATGGACAATTGTCCTTTTATGAAAAGGTATTCAACAAAGCACGAGCCCTGAGGCAAAATGAGTTTGAATTTGTGAATGTTTTGTTATTTGAAAGTGTTCAAGTTTTGTTAAGTGTTTTGGTAGGAGAACTATCTCAAGTGGTTTCCTTAAACAAGATATACTTGAACATTTCCTCCTTTATTTGATTAATATTTTTTTGTCTTTTAAAGAAAAGAAATATGTAAAAGGAATTCTATCCTAAAGTTGTCATGCTTGGATATCAATCCAAGGGTCTAACTTAATTCAAACTTAACCAAGATTGAATTAAGAGGTCCTAAAGGAGCATGTTATCAAACAAACATAGATTGAAAACCCACAACAAATCTCAAGTACTTAACAGAGCCTCAAGAGCAAGCAACAATCAAGCATCCATATTGCATACAATATTCACCACAAGTTGCATCAGAATTTGTAACACATCAAATGGCTAAAATGATGTAGAAAAAAGATTAAATAAGGTAAGATAGTTAAAGAGAAAATTCTAATTAATTCTACCAAAGAATATCCTAAAAAACATTATTCTACTATTTTTATTTTTATCATCAAGAACAAAAAAGTCATGCAAAAAAAAAACCCACAAACAATTAGAAAAAACAAGAATTATAAAAGAAATTGAAAAGAAAAATAGTTCCAAGGGGGTGCTAGCATTGAATAGGAAGTATGGGGTAGTAAAGCGCGCAAGCCCATCAGGGAGGCTCGAGGCGCTGTTTTTTGTTGCAGCAATGTTCATGTTCCAAAAATGGTGGTATTGGGCCAAAATGGGGTGCGCAGCGAAGCAAGGCCCATAGTTTGTTTTGTTTCAAATTTTTCCACAAGGGGGTATATGGATCTGAGAGAGGTGTAAGACCTCTTGGCTTGAGATTAGGCTCATCTGAGCCTAAATGCTTGCAAAGAAGGAGCAAAAAACAGAAGCAAATATTGATACTAGGGGTATGAGACTAGCTTTGCAGGGCCTGAGTGTGTTGAACCCAAAACAAATTACTGAAGGGAAGAAGGGCTTCAGACAATTCCCAATCTCCCTCACTCGTACCCTCAAACCTCTCTATCACTCAAGGTAACATATCCGCTGCATCGAAAATTGCCTCAGGGCGGCTGCACCGGCGATTCCGTGGCTAAACCCAAAATAAACTCTATCAAAACCTTCATTTTTGCCTCCTCTCTTCATATTTATACTTTAATTCAATTAACTCGTCCCCAAAATAGCTACATCTAAGTGTTGTACGTAAATTTGGAGTACTTTTTAATTATCGTTTCCACAGGGATTGATGAGATATTATCGCTGTTCTACAGTTTATAGTGTTGTAAGTTATAGTTTACTTTGAGTTTGGTTTTGTCAAAGTTCATTCACAAGTTTATAGTAGTAAAGAGTACACTTTGGAAAGTCTTAATGTTTTAAAAACGTATCAAGACTTGATTTTATCAAACTAATTTGTATGCCTTCAGTTAATCATGCATATGAACTCATTAGTAATCAATAGTATCACGTATCTTTCATCTATACCGTTCGTGTTCGAAACGGTATATAAAATTTTACCGTATTGTTCAACAAACAATTTCTCAACCGATTAAACAACATAAATAACATTTATAAACCGATACAAAGTGAATATCAAACACCAAGTCCATGTCTAGACTTAGTCTTTGATAGATGATAAAGTTAGATCCAGATACAAAAGTTGTATTTCACAAACATTTAAATCATAGATATCCAAGAAAAGCAAACATTACCATCTATATTGATTAATATTTTGTTCATACCTAATAATCAAAAGGAAAACATACAAAGGAAAGATAGATTACATATTGTCTTGATGCAAAATAATATTTAGCTACCCATCACCATGGTAGTTTGCACAAGAAGTAATGTACAAAGCTTAGCAAACATAAATCTTCAATGGGTCAAAGATTCAAGCCTTAAAAGCTTTGATTTTGAGTAAGAAATAGATAAAAACTGAGTTTTTATCTCTAAGGTCGGTTTAAGAACAAAGGAAATGGTTAGAATAATCACAAAATGTCTAAAATGTGCTTTTATACAAGTTCCTAAAAGTGCAATCTCGCTAAGCAAGCTCACAAAAATAAGCAAACCGACTCAGGGCACCTCGCTAAGCGAGATAGAGTTCACTAATCGAACTTACGAGCCTCAATTATTGCCAAGGGGGTCAAAAAAGGGCATAACGCGTTATAAATCTCGCTTAGCAAGCTTGACAGATGAAGTATTCCATTTTCTGACTTTTCTTTGATTCAAAGCCTCCTTTAAGCTTCATCCAAGTTCCAGCTAATGCCAAAAGTCAGTAATCCTACACAATTAAGCATCAAAGTTAGTTACACACATATTTACATACTAAAACACAAACTCACTATTTTTAAGCTACTTTTAATGCAAATTCAAATTAACATTAGAGTTTGAGTTGTTAAGAACCACAAAATTATCCACAAATATATACACAATTTGGTCCCTAACACTAACCAAGAAGCAAAACCTAAAAAGACTAGTGATCAAAGTTAAACGGAGCTGATGTTAAATCTTAAGTTGTCACCATAGGGAAAATACTCACGACACTAAGGTGTTTCTGATGGTGAAAGAAAGATGCGAAACATGTGAAGATTAATAGGGCTCGGAGACTTACCTGTTGGAGTAGCTCCGACGGCTCTTCAACGACGTGGAATTGGCGAAATAAACTTGACTGAGCACTTTAATCAAGGTAATATTTATTGCTCTTCTTCTTCTTCTTCTTGTGTATACTTCTTCTTCTACTACTATTTTCTTATTTTCTTCGTAATTGTATAGTGTGTTGCTTCTGTGCGTTTGTTGTTGCATTGTGAGAGGGATTCAGAGTGTTCTTGAGCGTTGTATTGCTTAAGAGTGAGGATGAAGAAGAGTGAAATTGTTGCAATGTTATTTGCAGAGAAAGCTTGAAGAAGATGACAGAGCTTTGAGATGAAGGGAGAGAGAGAAGATGAATATGCGATATGGTTGTTGTAGAGAGTGCAGAGAAATGAAGATGATGAACTCATTTCAGAGAGAGAGGGAGAGTTTTCTGAGTTTCGGTGATTCTTCTGAGTAATGAAGAATGAGGAAAATTGAAGATGGTGATGGTTTATATAGTTGGTTAGAGCTTGAAGTTCTGTTGGAAAAAATTACTTCCTGGATTAGGAAGTTGTTAGTTCTAACTTAGTGAATTGAAGTTAGTTTGGTTTTTTCTCTGTTAATGAATTGTTAAGTTGGATCAGCTTTTTCTCTGTTAAAAGAGTGATTAGTTATAACATACGTGAAATTGAGAAGAAGAGGAGAGTGACAGGGAAAGAGGAGGCTTGAGAAGAACACCCGCTTATAGAGAAAGAAGAAGCCATTCTAGGAGAATTCTAAGGTAAGGGTGGGTAATGGTTGTCAATTATGAATGATATGAGAGAAGGTTAGATGCGAGGTTTTGATTCTTGCTGATTATTGTTGACTATAATGATTATTGATGCAATTGATGAAAATCATTGATATTGATGTTGTATGGTTATCTTGTGTTGTATTGTTGATGATAATGTGTCTGATGTATTTTGATTCTTGAATCATGTGTTTCATGAACCATTTGGGGTTTTATAGGAATTGGATGAATTGGTGATTTGTAATGATGAACTTAGTGTTATAGTTATAATTTGGTGTTAACCCATGATCCCATGACATGATAGACAGAATCAGGATGTTAAAACAGTAGAAAATTGAGTTATTGTGATATGAATTCGTGAGATTAGTTTCTGGTATGTAATTTGGTGTTTAAATGATTAAAAACTGAGTTTTCATGTTAATTTAGCATTATGCGTTGACCTATACGTTTTATGTGTCGACACATAGCCTTTACAAAAGTAATTTTTGGAAAATATATCAGTATGTGTCGACACATGAAGCACTGTGAGCAGACACATAAAAACAGAATGCTACAAGATTTAAAATGAGAGTACACGTGTTGAGCTGTAAAATGCATGTGTCAACACATGCACCTAGAATTTGCCCAGAAAACACAATTTTTAGCCAAATACTATTTGATCATAACTTTTGATCTGTAAGTCCAAATCGAGTGTCATTCATAGTGTTAGAAAGATAACGCACTTAACTATAATTTGATATAAATAGGTGAATTGTTTGAGTATTATTTATATGCCTAATATGTTTAGGAATTTGATTGTTTATATGTTTTACTAATGAGTTATTGTGCTGTTGTGATATTGTTGTGCGATGATGTCTTATTATGATGATGAAGCTTAATGTTTCTGTTATGGTGTTGATGTTAATTATGTTGTTTTGATGATATTGTGATGATGTATTAATGATGCTTGCATGTCCAGAGATAAACATGTTGATGATGAATTTAATTTTGGGCACACACTTGACTAGCCGAGGTCGAACATATGCGTGTTGTTGTTACTGCATGATGGGAGTCCATGCATCCATGATGCAGAACTTTGGTTCTGTTTTTGATGTGACCTTTTTTCATATGATGATGGTTCGAGTGCGAGTAGCTAAAGTTCATTGCCCGAGGATTTTAGTGAAGCGTAACCTATGGTGATGGTGGCGATTTTTGGTGTGCTCCGGTTCCAAGAGGGAATTAATCCTATGGTAGATATCATGGAGGGAAATGAAACAGGTGATCACAATTGACACCACATCCATTTGAATCAGTGTCTTTGCATTAACATTCTATGTGAAATTGCATATGTTAGATTGATGATATATGATGTGGTAATTAACGATGATTACTATGTTATTTCTGTGAACTATTTTTGATGAATGAAGACGTGTGAGTATATGTTGAATTGACTTTTCTCTTATTTTGTTTATGATTGATTATTATTACTCACCCATTCTGTTTTAATGTTGCCCCCACGTGGGTAATGTGCAGATACTCGGGAGTAGACTCCAAGGAAGTAAGTGGAAGCTAGCTATTGGAGCTTATTTTAGTTTATCGTTTTAAGTACTAGGGATTCTAATCCAATTCATGTAACACTTGGTTGGGGTTGAAGCTTGTCTTCTTAATTTTTTACGTTGTTTATTTCGAAGTATTTGCTAGTAATTTTATAGTGATATTCTAAGGTGTGGAGTTGAGTGTTGATGACACTTATATTTTGTTGATGTTATGAATGGTTGGAGTTAAGACTCAATTTTATGGTGGAATTATAATTAGTTTTTTATAATGAATCTGCTGCATTGTTTTTAAAAAGGGTTTGGTTTCGTAAAAGCCTCATAAATGAGTACGTTCGATTTAATGTAGATTCTTGTGTAACCCGTGTTACGGAGCAGGATAATTGTGATGTTTATGAAGTGTGACATCCTTGTGGTTGTGTTTACATGATTAAATTAATCGTTAATTTCGTGGAGTTTAAAAGGGTGTTACACAGTGCACCAGTTTTTTGGAGCTGAAGAAAAGAACCAGTAGTAGCAATATCGTCATGTGAAGTAGAGTATATAGCTGCTTCTCTCTTTGTATGTCAAGCAACATGGATGGTAAATCCGGTCGAAGAAATTACAACAAAGAATCATGAAGCGATTACCATGAAGATCGACAACATGTTCGATATCAATCTAGCAAAGAATTCGGTAGCACATAGACGAAGCAAGCACATAGAGATGAGGTTCCACTACCTTGAAAAGCAAGTAGAAAACAGGAAGATGAACTTGGAACATTGCAGAACTAAGAATCTGGTTGCAGACATCATGACGAAAGGAATACAGATCAAAGTATTCAAGAAATTAAGATCTATGATGAATGTAGACAACTTAGACACAATGAATTAGGTTCGAAGCAGGTTGCTAGATAGAAACAAGGTTGTGTCAAAATAGCCTAGTGTGTGTTGAAGTTGTGTAGTTCTCAAACTGTCGAAGGAGTAAGTCTCGACAGGAATTTTAACTTAGGCCTAATTTTGTAGTCTAAGCAGAATTAGGTATTTGGGCTTTATTTTTGGGCTTTGCTTAGGGAGTAAGCAAACTCAAAATCTATATAAGGAGTAACCCCTATTGTTATATACACTTGCAGTTGCATATTTTGAGAATAATGTTCAGTTTGAATAGCAGGGAGAGAAACTCTGCAGAAATATTCTCTTCTTCTTCCTCTTTTGTTCATACCTTAATTCCCATTCTTTCCCAATTCATCGTTTCTTTCTTCTTCCATTATCATTGTGCGGCAGAATAATTTTGCAATTAAGGTTGGTTGATTCACTTGAGTGAAAAGTGAAGAACAAAAGGAAATTCAATCGATTGAATCTTATTCATCAAAATTGATTTAGAATTCTCCATAGCTTTGGTGTAATTCCAACAATTTGTGTCCCTTATAACACATTTTTTAACTTATAATAGCGTCAACTTAAAAGTTTGATATGGAAAGTTAAAAAAAAAGGAGAAATTTTTAGATAAATTTAAAAATAATTAAATGAATGATATATTATGTTCTTAAAAATAATGAATAAAAACAAATATTGATGTAAAATAAGTGATTTTGTATTAAAAATATATTTAGGCAAGAATATAATAATTTTAATTAAATATTATATAAATTTTTTGTTTTTAAGTTTTCCTTACACATTAACTTGTTTAGGCCGACACTCGTTTTTTTTACATTAAACATCAATAATCAATAGATAAAGCAAAAGGAGTCCAAGCAAAGTGATAAACATTGAGTAAGGGTATTTCTCATCCTCATATTAAAATCAACATTAGTAGCTAAGCCTACTAAAATTTGGACAACAATAAACTTAGAGAAATTAAAATTCAATGGAGTATTACCAATCTAATTCCTTAATCCAAGCAACCAAGCAAAATTCTTCCACAAAAGATAAATGAGTTTGGGAACCACAATCTTTGACCATATCCAGTTATATATCATTTATTTGGCTTTATCTCTCACAATTCGATTATACATGTTCCCCAACTTGATTAAACTCACCATCTATGAAAGAAGCATTTGTTGAAAGGAAGAGAGACTCTAGCAAAGACCGCACTTAGATTTTTACTCAAAAGCCCATTTCCATCATCCAAACCCCTTTAGAGAATTTCATCAAACACCTTAAAGACACACTTAAAATAGGCTAGATAAAAGCACATCACACACAACTGAACCAAACATAAACACATAATAACGATAAACAAAATAGCAACAACATATACCCAAACACAATATCTTAGCAATTTCAAAATTTCTGATTATTGAAGTTCTAGTGGAGGTCTTTCTATGATCGCCGACGCTCCTTGTTACCATTGAATGCATATGTTGAACGATAGTGAATACAATCTACTTTTACAAAATGATCCCAAATAAGAGAACCTCTATAATAGTTTTTGCCATTATCTGCCTCTTGACCTTGTAAGTCCTCTTCACCTTTTTAGTATTCCTCATAATCAACATCAATTGGATTTTCCACGTAAATTCAAGTCCAAAGTATATCATACTAATGTTAGTTCTTTTTATTTTCAAAATAATTACTTGAATATAATATTACACAAGCGAATACTTATTGCAACTATTTATTAAAAATATATAAAAATTATCAAAGCAAAATAAATTATAGAAAAAAAATTAATTCAATTGGTTAGACAGAGAAAAAACTTTACAACTCAAGGCAGCCAGATGTCCAAAAGAAAATCCAACCACAATGACATAAAAAATGGTACCGAAATTCTAATGTTTGTTTTGACTTTCTTAATATGAAGTAATAGAGTTATACACTAAAACTGGAATATAAATTCTAATTTGATTTGAAATCATTTGATATATCTATCTCTTTGTAGCTGTGAAAGTGGATATATTGAATGCATGATATATTGTTGTTTTGTTTCTTGTCAAAATCATAAAGGAAGTATGAACCGTTTTATAATATTTATAAGGTTCATTTGATAAATATATTGATGTTTTTTCCTTGTCAAAATTATAAAGGAAGTATGAAGTGTTTTGATTCTGTAAAATAAAAATCATGCATAAGAATCTAATATTTACAAATGTATAACATCGAATATAATAACACCAAAGGGTTTTTATGAAAAGTAATTACTTGTGCTCTTCATATTTCCTCAAGTTATGAATCCAAACAATAAAGTCGTACAACAGTGGAACAAAATTTTGGTCATATTTTATTTGATCCAATTTTCATTGACTTGTTATTTTTCTTCTTAAACTATGAGAATAAATTATGATTTTTTTGTTTCATTTAATTGAAAAATATTACACCAACATTTATTCTATATTTTTAGAGCCTTAAAAAAATAATTAAAAAATTCATTTTTTCTTGTTCATTTTCTACATAAAAATAAATGTATATGTATTGACAACAATGGCAACACTACAACTTATTTTACTTTGAAGCATACTCAATTTTGTTTTTTTCTTGAATATTTTTTTACTGGAGTAAATTCTCTTAGAAAATGCATGAAAAAAAAAAGAAGTTTTTAACATTTTTTTTTAAAAATTAGTGACAAATATAGTAAATGTGTTGAAAGATTTCTTAATTAAATAAAAAAAATAACGAATCAATAAAAATTACGCTCAAATAAAATATGGTAAAAACTTTATTTCATTGTTGTACGATTTTATTGTGAAAGTTTATAATTTGAAGAATACATAAAAAGCACAACGAAATTTTAATTTCACAAAAATCCTTGGTTTAACTATAAGAATCAATCAACAATTTTTATTTTAGAAAATAACAATAATATTTTACCAGTTAAGTTTTCTGGTTCTAATATGTTTTATTTAATATTAATTTATACTCCTTTATTTATTTGTCTCTTATGACAAGTTTATTAATATTTTTTTATAAATAGAGTTAAATTGACAATTTGAGTTGGAAAGTTAAAAAAAAAAAAAAGAGAGAGAAAATGGTTGAAATTTTTAGATCAATTTCGAAATAATTAAATGAATGAATTATTATTTTCAATGATTTTAAATAATTCCATTGAAAATATTACAACAACCTTTACTTTATATTTTCACTGATTTTAAAAATAATAATTACAAATTTCATTTTATCTCATGCATTTTCTGCAAAACATAAATGTATTGATTTAAATCATAGAATTACAACAATACTTGATTTTGTAGAAGCATATTCAAGAAAACTACAAAATCAATCATGATCCTAAGTAAAATAAGTAGTGTTAACAATAAATTTATTTTTCGGTAGAAAATATATGAGAAAAAAATAAAGTTTTTAATTTTTTTTACAGGAATTATTATTTATTATTATTTTTTTAAAACACTAAAAAATAGAATAAATGGTTTTGCATGATTTTTAATAAAAGCATAAAAAAAATGTATTATTCATATATATTTTTGTTTTGTTTTATAATAGCTTTAATTAAAAGTTTGAATGGGAAAGTTTAAAACAAAAAAAAAAGAGAAAATGTTTGAAATTTTTAGTTTAAAAATAATTAAGTAAATGATTCATTATTGTTCTAAATGATAAATAAAAATAATTATTGATATATAATAAATTGTTTTGTATTAAAAATATATTTAACAAAAAATATAATAATTTTAATTAAATATCATATAAATCTCTCCTCTTTAAATCTGCCTTAAACATTAACTTGTTTTATGTCATTGGATGCTTGTTACTATTGGATGCATACAATTAAACTATAATGAATACACTATACTATATTACTCTTTATTTATAAAATTATCCCAAACACAAGAAAGTCTAAAATAGATTTAGGTGTTACCTTGCCTCTTGACCTTGTAAGTCTTTCTCGAAATAAACCTCAATTGAATTTTCTACGGTAATTCTAGGAGCATAATCAACACTCATGTTCTCCTACATTAACAAAAAAGAAAAAACAACCGTTGCATATTATTTTTCAAAAATTGAAACAGGGTAATCAAAGTGACAAAAAATTTGACAAACGCTACCAATGTAGCCCACCTTCATTATTTATAGCTTTTACAGCCATGATATCCGTTTGACTCGGTAGTATAACCGATTGCTGTTTCATCTCCATCACTTCATGTTCAGCCTTATATATAGGTGTTTTAATGATTCCCCACTAGAGTCTTACTTGACTGATTCTTTTACTGTATTTTTCAACTAGACCCGCAATAAACGAACCAATTTGAATATATGAATATGAATTTAATATTTGACTATGAAAAAAAAAGTTTATTAACTAAGTAAATTGAACTTCAACTATGTGTAGTTCAATTTGTTATTAGAGTCATGAATCAACTCGAATATATATATATATATATATATATATATATATATATATATATATATATATATATATATATATATATATATATATATATATGTGTGTGTGTGTGTCAGGATCAAGAAAAATACAATATCGATTATACTTCTAAGTAAAACAAGTATTGTTGTTCTTGTCGGATAAATATCTATACTTTTATTTTCTTGTAAAAATGCAAGAGAAAACAAATGAAAATTTTAATTATTTTTTAAAGTATTGAAAATAGAGAAAATGGTGTGGGAATATTTTATAATTAATTAAAAACAAAAAAACATACCTTCTTCTAACAGGTTAAAAAAATAATTATAAATCAATAGAAATTGCAATCAAATAAAATATGGCCAACATTTTGAATTATTATTGTGCAACTTTATTAAAAAAGTTCATAACTTGAGGAATACATGAAAAACAAATAAATAATTTTTTCACAAAAATCGTTGGTGTTGCTATAAGAGTTAATCAATAATTTTATTTTAGAAGAGCAATCATATTATATTTACCAATTAAGTTTTTCTGTTATATTATTTTTAATTAATATTAATTTAAAATCTTTTCTTCAATTGTGTTGAGATTGTAATTCCTTGTGTCGAAACAGGTTGCTCGAAAGAAACAAGGTAGTGTTAAAAGAGCCTAGTGAGTGTGTCGAAGTTGTGTAGTTGTCGAACTGTCGAAGGAGTTAGCCTCGACGAAAATTTCGACTTAGGCTTAAATTTATAGTGTTAGCAGAATAAGGTATTTGGGCTTTGATTTTGGCCTTTGATTAGGGAGCAGAGAGAAAAATTCTATATTTTGAGAATAATATTCGGTTTGAATAGCAGAGAGAAAAATTCTGCAGAAATATTCTCTTCTTCTTCCTCTTTTGTTCAAACCTTAATTCCCATTCTTTCCCAATTCATCTTTTCTTTCTTTTTCAATTATCATTATGCAGTAGAATTATCTTGTAACACCCCAAATTTAATTAAATTGGTTAATTAAATTATTGAAGGATTTAAATATTCGATTTAGTCGAATTTGAATTGTTGGTGTTATTTAAGGGTATATTTGGAATTATTAAATTGAAGTCCAAAAATAATATTAAGAATAATATTATTTATAAGTCGGAATTATTACATTGATGGAATATTATTAAAGATGATATAATTGATTATTTGAGTTATATATTTTATTGGGCCTAAATTGATTTTGGAGGATATTAAATAAAGAGAAAGTTTAAACACTAAGCCCAATTGGTTTTATATTAGGGTTTTAGAGATTTAGAAAGAGGAGAACTGTCATAATGAAGAAAAAAGAATAGAAGAGAAAGAGGCAAGTCTTCGAGAACTCACTGGCTTCATCATCATTGTAGTGCACATAGTACTTTGCCAGCTCCACAAACTTAGCAGCATACTCTGGCACCGACATATTGCCTTGAACCAGTGCCAGAAATTCAACTTCCTTTCTGCCCATGACATCTTCAGGGAAATACCTCCTCAGGAATTCCCTCCTAAATACCGCCCAAGTAATTGCTGTACCACCAGCATCCAGCTCAGCTCTGGTTGACATCCACCAGTCATCAGCCTCCTCGGTTAACATGTGAGTGCCATATCTCACCTTGAGGTTCTCAGCACAGTCAATGACTATGAAAATCCTCTCGATCTCCTTAAGCCATTTTTGAGCACCCTCGGGATCATGTGTGCCCTTGAACAATGGAGGATTTTTCCTCTGAAAATTCCCCAATTGTCTTTCAGCACCAATCCCTGCCCCTATAGCATTTCCTCCAAGCACACCAGCCATTTTTGATTCTTGCTAATTATTATTGACTATAATGATTATTGTTGCAATTGATGAAAATCATTAATGTTGATGTTGTATGGGTATCTTGTGTTGTATTGTTGATGATAATGGGTATGATGTATCTTGATTATTGAATCATCCGTTTCATGAACCAATGTCGTTGCAACATTCTATGTGACATTGCATATGTTAGATTGATGATATATGATGTGGTAATTAACGATGATTTCTATGTTATTATGTATGAACTATTTATGATGAACGAAGGTGTGAGTATATGTTGCATTGATGCTATTGATTTGTAGACTATAATTGTTGAAATTTACTTTTCTCTCATGTTGTTTATGATTGATTATTATTACTCACGCATTCTGTTTGAATGTTGCCTCCACGTGGGTAACATGCAGATACTCAAGAGTAAACTCCAAGAAAGTAAGTGGAAGCTAGCTATTGGAGTTTGTTTTAATTTATCGTTTTAAGTAATAGGGATTATGCTCCAATCCATGTAAAACTGGGTTGGGGTCGACGCTTGTCTTCTTACTTTTTTATGTTGTTAATTTTGAAGTATTTGCTAATAATTTCATGGTGATATCCTAAGGTGTTGAGTTGAGTGATGATGACACTTATCTTTTATTGATGTTATGAATTGTTGGAGTTATGACTCAATTTTGTGGTGGAATTATAATTGATTTTTGTATAATGAATATGCTGCATTGTTTTTAAAAAGGGTTTGGTTTCGTAAAAGCCTCATAAACGAGTAGGTTCGATTTAATGTAGATTCTTGTGTAACCTGTGTTACGGAGCAAGATAATTGTGATGTTTTATGAAGTGTGACATCCTTGTTGTTGTGTTTACATGATTAAATTAATCGTTAATTTCGCGGAGTTTAAAAGGGTGTTACACAGTGCACCTGTTTCTTAGAGCTGAAGAAAAGAACCAGTAGTAGCAATATCGTCATGTGAAGTAGAGTATATAGCTTTTTCTCTCTTTTTATGTCAAGAAATATGGATGGTAAATCAGGTCGAAGAAATTACAACAAAGAATCATGAAGCGATTACCATGAAGATTGACAACATGTTCGATATAAATCTAGCAAAGAATTCGGTAGCACATGGACAAAGCAAGCACATCGAGATGAGGTTCCACTACCTTGAAAAGGAAGTACAAAATAAAAAGATGAACTTGGAACATTGCAGAACTAAGAATCTGGTTGCAGACATCATGACGAAAGGAATGCAGATCGAAGTATTCAAGAAATTAAGATCTATGATGAATGTAGATAACTTAGACACAATGAATTAGGTTCGAAGCAGGTTGCTAGATAAAAACAAGGTAGTGTCAAAATAGACTAGTGTGTGTTAAAGTTGTGTAGTTGTCAAACTGTCGAAGGAGTTAGTCTCGACAGGAATTTTAACTTAGGCCTAATTTTGTAGTCTAAGCAGAATTAGTTATTTGGGCTTTGTTTTTGTGCTTTGCTTAGGGAGCAAGCAAACTCAATATATATATATATATATATATATATATATACGAAGTAACCCCTATTGTTATATATATACACTTGCAGTTGCATATTTTGAGAATAATGTTCAGTTTGAATAGCAGGGAGAGAAACTCTGAAAAAATATTCTCTTCTTCTTCCTCTTTTGTTCAAACCCTAATTCCCATTCTTTCCCAATTCATCTTTTCTTTCTTCTTCTATTATCATTGTGTGGCAGAATCATCTTGCAATTAAGGTTGGTTGATTCACTTGAGTGAAGAGTGAAGAATCATCTTGTTCATCAAAATTGATTTAGAATTCTCCATAGGTTTAGTGTAATTCCAACAATTTGTGTTCCTTGTAACACATTTTTTAACTTATAATAGCGTCAACTTAAAAGTTTGATATGGAAAGTTTGAAAACAAAAAAAAAAGGGATAAACTTTTTGATCAATTTAAAAATAATTAAATGAATGATATATTATGTTCTAAGAAATAATGAATAAAAACAAATATTGATATAAAATAAGTGATTTTGTATTAAAAATATATTTAAGCAAGAATATAATAATTTCAATTAAATATATAAATTTTTTATTTTTAAGTTTTCCTTACACCTTAACTTGTTTAGGCCGACACTCGTTTTTTTTAACATTAAACATCAACATTCTATAAATAAAGCAGAAGGAGTACAAGCAAAAGCAAAGTGATAAACATTGAGTAAGGGTATTTCCCATCCTCATAATAAAATCAACATTAGTAGCTAAGTCTACTAAAATTTGGACAACAATAAACTTAGAAAAATTAAAATCCAATGAAGTATTACCAATCTAATTCCTTAATCCAAGCAACCAAGCCAAATTCTTTCACAAAAGATAAATGAGTTTGGGAACTACAATCTTTAACTATATCCAATTATATATCATTTATTTGGCTTTATCTCTCACAATTCGATTATACATGTTCCCCAACTTGATTAAACTCACCATCTATGAAAGAAGCATTTGTTGAAAGGAAGAGAGACTCTAGCAAAGACCGCACTTAGATTTTTACTCAAAAACCCATTTCCATCATCCAAACCCCTTTAGAGAATTTCATCAAACACCTTGAAGACACACTTAAAATAGACTAGATAAAAGCACATCACACACAACTGAACCAAACATAAACACATAACGATAAACAAAATAACAACAATATATACCCAAACACAATATCTCAGCAATTTCAAAACTTCTGATTATTGAAGTTCTAGTGCAGGTCTTTCCATGATGGCCGACACTCATTGTTACCATTGAATGCATATATTGAACCATAGTGAATACAATCTACTTTTACAAAATGATCCCAAATACGAGAACTTCTATAATAGTTTTTGACATTATCTGCCTCTTGACCTTGTAAGTCCTCTTCACCTTTTTAGTCTTCGTCATAATCAACATCAATTGGATTTTCCACGGAAATTCAAGCCCAAAATTTTGTTTTCAAAATAAATACTTGAATATAATATTAAACAAGTGAACACTTATTGCAACTATTTATTAAAAATATATAAAAATGATCAAAGGAAAATAAATTATAGTAAAATAATTAATTCAATTGGATAGACAGAGAAAAAACTTTACAACTCAATGTAGCGAGATGTTCAAAAGAAAATCAGACCACAATGACATGAAAAATGGTACCGAAATTCTAATGTTTGTTATGACTTTCTTAATATGAAGTAATAGAGTTATACACTAAAAATGGTATATAAATTCTAATATGATTATTAATATTTGAAATCATTTGATATATCTATCTCTTTGTAGCTGTGAAAGTGGATATATTGAATGCATGATATATTGTTGTTTTTTTCTTGTCAAAATCATAAAGGAAGTATGAAACATTTTAATATTATATTATTATTGTATTAAAATTTAAAATTGTTTATAAGGTTCATTTGATAAATATATTGATGTTTTTTCCTTGTCAAAATTATAAAGGAAGTATGAAGTGTTTTGGTATCAATGAAGTTTTGATTCTGTAAAATAAAAAACATGCATAACAATCTAATATTTACAAATGAATAACATCGAATACAATAACACCAAAGGGTTTTTATGAAAAATAATTACTTGTGCTCTTCATATTTCCTCAAGTTATGAATCCAAACAATAAAGTCGTACAACAGTGGAACAAAATTTTGGTCATATTTTATTTGATCCAATTTTCATTGACTTGTTATTTTTCTTCTTAAACTATGAGAATAAATTATGATTTTTTTGTTTTATTTAATTGAAAAATATTACACCAACATTTACTCTATTTTTTTAGAGCCTTAAAAAAATAATTAAAAAATTCATTTTTTCTTGTGCATTTTCTACATAAAAATAAATGTATATGTATTGACAACAATGGCAACACTACTACTTATTTTACTTAGAAGCATAATTAATTTTGTTTTTTTCTTGAATATTTTTTTACTGAAGTAAATGTTGAAGAAAATTCTCTTAGAAAATGCATGAAAAAAAGAAGTTTTTAACGTTTTTTTTTAATTAGTAACAAATATAGTAAATGTGTTGAAAGATTTTTTAATTAAATAAAAAAAATAACTTATCATATAGTTTAAGAAAAGAAATAACGAATCAATAAAAATTACGCTCAAATAAAATATGGTAAAAACTTTATTTCATTGTTGTACGATTTTATTGTGAAAGTTTATAATTTGAAGAATACATAAAAAGCACAACAAAATTTTAATTTCACAACAATTTTTATTTTAGAAAATGACAATAATATTTTACCAGTGCGTTAGATTAGATTATCAAATTTTTAATTTTTCTCTCTCTAAAGATGTGTGCTCCGCCCTCTCTCTAAAAGGGGGTAGGGTTTCCACTTCATCTGTTCAGCTTCCGATGGCCGCGGGCAGCGGTAGGCAAGGCGGCGTGGGCGGAGGCAGGCAAGGCGGCGAATGGGAGGTGGCTAGGAGAAGGAATTTTAGGAGTTATGTTCCTCGTTGGGACGTCTTTCCTTGGGGTGGCGGCGTTTCCAGAAGTAAGGCGGCGCAGTTAACGTCAATTTACTTCTCTCGATTTCCTGACGATTATACTGCGAAACACTTCTTTGAACTATTCGCGTGCATAGGGAAGGTGGTGGAAGTGGTTATTTCACCGAGGAAGAACCGATTTGGGAGGAAATTCGGGTTTGTGAGGTTTGAAGAGGTAGAGGATGGAAGGTTATTGGCAATTCGCTGCGACAATGTGATGATTCTGGGGAAAAAGATATTTGCTAATCTACCCAGGTTCGACCGTTTGAGCGTGAGGCAGGGGAAAGAGTCTACTTTCCAGGGTCCGGAAAAAATGGCAAGGAAGGGAGATGATTTGAAGTTAGGTGTGCGCAACTTCGGGAATAAATCTTATGCTAGTGTGGTCAACGGGGGGGATGGAGACAGAAAGCTGGAGGTTCGCTTGCCTGTTTTCAGATTCGAATCTAGTGCTGAAGATAGGAGCAGGTTGGCGAGGGCTTACATGGGAGTGGTTGCGATTCCAGGTTCTACATACAACATTCAAACGCATTTCGAAATGGAAGGGTATTTTCAAGTAAAAGTGACACCGATGGGGAGAAATTTGTGTCTGCTAGAGGAAGTGGAGGAAGGAGTGATCGAGGATCTTATTGGGGAGGGCGAAACTTGGTGGAAGCAGTGGTTTTCTGAGATTAGGAGATGGAATGAACTCGATCGGGATGAAGGGAGAGTTATTTGGGTTAGTATATACGGGGTTCCAGTTCACGCTTGGAATGCTAATTTTTTTGTCGGATTAGCTAACTCAATGGGCAGCTTCATCTGCACGGATGAGTCAACGGCGGAGAGGACAAATTTCGATACAGCGAGATGTATGATAAGGGTTCAGATTGATTATGTGTTGCCTCACTCGATGCTGGTTCAGATTGATGGGAAGGATTTCACCCTATTCTTGAAGGAGGATGTGATCGGCTCAATTCGGAATTCCCCAGGTAATCGCAAATCTTTTACTTCTGTGTCTGACTCTGTGGAATCTGGGAATGAGTGGTCTGATGATTGTGTTTTCGATGACGAAATCTTTGATTCTGCTACCGCTGCTCCGGTTCTCTCTCCATTGTTAGTCCAGGTCGATAGCACCTTGGAAGAAAGGAGAGTTTCTATTGAGAGTATAGGTGGGGACGGTAAGGGGGACGAAATTCCTGCGGAACTCTCGAGTTGTGCGAAAAAGAGGCTGAGTAATTCTGTTTCTAATCCTTCGGTGGTACCTGAGTCTGTATCGGTGTCATGTTCTATCTCTGATTCCGGTGTTCATAAATTGGGGTCTTTCGATAATGCTTTGAAGGAGGTTAAGGGATCTATGAAAAATTGTAAGGGGCAGGTGGTTTGCATAAAGGGAAATAACAGTGGCTTGGGGGCTCCTAAGAAGGTCCGGTTCAGAAAAGTTTTTGAGGTTGGCAGGGATAAGGGGAGGGAGGTAAAACAGAAAAAGGTGAGGGGAGTTAGGGGCAGTGGCGGCATCCACAAATTTAATAAACTAAAGGGGAAGGGTGTGAAAACGGGGTGTCCAATTGATTCGAAGTCGGATTCTATTCATTCGTTCGGCGACGAAGATTCGGTGTATTATGGAAATCATCTTGAAGCCTCGGATATTCAAAGATGCAACAATAGACAATGGAATTATTTAGAGGGTGATGTGGGAAGGAAATTGTTGTCGGCAATTGTTTCGTTGGGTGTGGTGGATGCGGAGGGAAGGGACAATTTAAGGAGTAGGATAGAAAATCTTGAGAAAGTGGGTAAAGTCATAATGGAAGATAGGAAGGAGCATAACACAAGTTCGAAATGATTATTGGTTCTATGAATATAAGGGGAGGAGGAAATTCTTTAAAGAGAAGGAGGGTGAATTCTATTATTAAAAAAGGGAAAGCGGATATTTTTTTGATTCAAGAAACGAAGATTAAAGACTTTAAGGACTATTTTGCGAAGAGTTTTTGGTGTGACCATGATGTTGGCTATTCATTCTCAAATGCTTTGGGAGCTTCGGGGGGTATATTAATTCTTTGGAAGGAAGGCACGGTGGAGGTGGTTTGTAGCTTTAGAGGAGATGGTTATCTTGGCATCAAGGTGAAGTGGGAAAATTATTGGTACTATGTTTTTAATATTTACTCTTCATGTTCTCCGAACAAAAAGAAAAGGTTGTGGGAGGTTTTGGGGAATTTGAAGGAGAGGTACAAAGATGGGGAGTGGGTTATTGGAGGGGATTTTAACGCGGTAAAAAATAGAAGAGAAAGGAAGGGTTCTACGACTACGGCAAACCAAAGTGAGATGAATCTCTTTGCGGAGTTTATTCATAAGTCTTCTTTTGTGGATGTTCCGTGTAAGGGCAAGAAGTTTACGTGGTATAGTGGTGATGGCAAGACAATGAGTAGATTAGATCGTTTCCTTATAACGGATGTGGTGGTGGATAGGTGGGGAGTGGTTGGCCAATTAACGGGTGAGAGGGATATTTCGGATCATTGTCCGATTTGGTTGGTGAAGGACAAAGTTAATTGGGGACCTAAACCATTTAGATTTAATAATGAATGGTTTTCTTTGGATTCTTTTCTCCCGTTCATTGAAAAGGAATGGAGTTGTTTAAAGGTGGAGGGAAGAGGGGATTTTGTGCTAAAGGAGAAGTTGAAAATTCTTAAAATTAAATTAAAGTGGTGGAATGAGGTGATATTTGGGAGACTTGATATGAACATAGAGAATGATGTGAAAAACATTAACCTTTGCGATGAGATTTTGGAGGGGGGTGACGTGGATTCGTTTATAGAAATCGTAGATAAGAGGAGGGAGGCTTCTTGTAGTTTTTGGAGAGATATTCAAATTAAAGAGAATATGCTCTTGCAAAAGTCTAGATTGAATTGGTTGAAGGAGGGAGACTCAAATAGTGGTTTTTTTCATAAGGTGATCAAGGAAAGAAGGAGGACAAATCATATAGGTCCAATTCTTTCTCCCGAAGGAATGAAGGAGACGGTGGAGGATGTCAAAGGGGAAGTGTTTAGACACTTTAATGATAAATTTAAAGAGGAGGAGGAGGTGAGACCTCTCTTGGACGGAATAGCTTTCAAAAAGGTGTGTGACTCCGACTTGGTTTTTCTTGAAAGTCCTTTCTTAGAAGAAGAGATAAAAGAAGCTTTATGGAGTTGTGGCGGATCGAAGAGCCCGGGGCCGGATGGATATTCCCTTCTTTTTTTCAAGAAGTGTTGGCATTTTCTTAAAGAAGATATTGTGGGATTCTTCAAAAGTTTCTATGATGGTGGTTGTCTTTCAAAAGCGGTAACGTCTTCTTTCATTACTTTGATTCCAAAATCTAATAACCCCATTTCTTTAGATGATTATCGACCGATTTGTTTGGTTGGAAGCATGTACAAGATCTTGGCGAAGTTATTGGCGGGTAGACTTAAGAGGACCCTTGGGAAGATTATTTCTCCGTGCCAAAGTGGTTTTGTTCCGGGGCGTCATATGTTGGATGGTGTTGTTGTGGCAAATGAAGTGGTGGATTATGCTAGGAAAGAAGGGTCGGATTGTTTACTTTTTAAAGTCGATTTTGAAAAGGCATATGATAAGGTGAATTGGAATTTTTTGAGGTATATGCTTAGAAGGATGGGTTTCGGTGATAAATGGAGTGGTTGGATGGAAAAGCTTGTGTTCAAAAGCCATATGTCGGTTCTTGTGAATGGTAGTCCAACGAAGGATTATGAGGTGGGCAAGGGATTGCGGCAAGGAGATCCTTTATCGCCGTTTCTTTTTGTGATAGTAGCGGAAGCTTTAACGGGGTTGATTAGGAAATCTATTGAAGTGGGGGATTTTGAAAGCTTTTCAATCCACCGGAAGTGTGACGTGGACGTTCTCCAATTTGCGGATGACACTCTTTTGGTGGGGAAAGGTACTTGGAAACATGTGTGGGCCATAAGAGCGGTTCTAAAAGCCTTTGAGTTGGTTTCGGGTTTGGGAATTAACTACCACAAAAGTAAGTTGATTGGGATAAATGTCAATGGAGGATTCTTGGAAGCCGCATCCTATGTTCTTTCTTGCAAGATTGAAGAGAGCAACTTTCTTTTCCTTGGGATTCCGGTTGGCTTCAATCCAAGGAAGTATGAAACTTGGGGTCCGCTCATTTCCAAGTTGAAGCATCGGTTGGCGGGGTGGAAAAATCGGTTCCTTAATATTGGTGGTAGAATAACTTTGTTGAAATCTATTTTGAGTTCTTTAACCGTGTTCACTATGTCTTTCTATAAACTGCCTCTCAAGGTAGCGAAGGAGGTCACTCGGATTCAAAGTTCTTTTTTATGGGGTGGAAGAGAAGGTAGGAGGTGCATTCATTGGATTAGTTGGAGGGAGGTAACTCAACCGTTCGAGAAAGGAGGAATTGGAGTAAAAAATGTGGCGGACTTTAACTTGGCTATTTTAAGTAAATGGAGGTGGAAAATTCTTAAAGGGGAGGATTCTTTGTGCCTTAATATTCTTAAGGCGCGGTATGGTGATTTAGGGGTGAAGGTTATGGGTGGAGTTATCTCCCCGAGGAGTAAGAGTGGGGAGTCCGTGTGGTGGAAAGACATCATGAAGTTGGGAGCAAACTCTTTTTTTGACCCGTTTGTTTCTTTTTGCAGGTTCATTGTTCATAATGGGTATAATACTCCCTTTTGGGAAGCGAGGTGGTTAGGCGGATTGGTTTTGAAGGAAGAATTTCCAAACCTTTTTGAGGCTTCTTGCTTGAAAGGAGTTTCGGTGGCGGCGATGGGAGGTTGGGTGGATGATAAGTGGTTTTGGGGGAGGTGCGGTATTCCGGAAAACCGGATGTTCTCTCCTCGTGTCTTGACCGAATGGGGAACTTTGTGCACTTTGTTGGAGGCGTTTGGAGGGATGGGCGCTCTTAAGGATGAGGTGGTGTGGGACCGTAAAGGGGTTGATTCCTTTTCGGTAGCATCTTGTTATGAAGCTTACGCTACTCACCGTACTCCTCTTGGTCCGTTTGGAAGATATTATGAGGCTAAATCATTGGTGTGGAAAGCGGATGTCCCTTTTAAGATTAAGGCTTTTGGGTGGAGGCTCCTAGCTAATAGACTTCCAACAAAAGATCTCTTGGTTATTCGAGGTATTCCTATTCTTCCCGACGATTTACTTTGCTCCTTTTGTCGTATTGTTCCGGAAAACCGAGATCATTCTTTTTTTGCTTGCCCTTGTGTAAAGCGTATTTGGAGGGATATAGCTTTTTGGATAGGAAAACATGGTTTAGGGGAGGAAGAGAGCTTGTCAAATTTTATGGATTGGCACTCTTTTTGTAAATCAAAAAAAGTAGGTGTAAAGAAATTAGATGTCATATGGTTGGCCACGACTTGGTCCATTTGGTTGAGCCGTAATGGGATGTGTTTTAGGTCGGAGGATTGGAATTTAGATAACTTGGTTTGGAGCATTAAATGCTTGGTTTGGAGGTGGTCTTTTTGTGGAGAAATTACCCACACCAATTATTCTTATTATGATTTTGTTAAGGAACCATTGCGGTTCTTGTCATAATATTAATTGGGTGTTAATTTCTTCGTTTTTCTCGGCCTTTCTTCTTGTGTTCCGGTCTTGTGCCGCTCTTTTGTAAACAGGATTGAGAACCCTTAGTTCTCCTTTCAATATATTTCTTGTTTACTAAAAAAAAAAATAATATTTTACCAGTTAAGTTTTCTGGTTCTAATATGTTTTATTTAATATTAATTTATAATCCTTTATTTATTTATGTCTCTTATAACACGTTTATTATTATTTTTTTATAAATAGATTTAAATTGAAAATTTGAGTTGAAAAGTTAAAAAAAAAAAAAAAAAAAGAGAGAAAATGGTTGAAATTTTTAGATTAATTTCGAAATAATTAAATGAATGAGTTATTATTTTCAATGATTTCAATCATAACTACAACAATACTTGATTTTACTAAAAAGCATTTTTCTTCAACATTCTTCTTCCGATACTTATTGAGTAAATATTTTGTAGAAGAATATTCAAGAAAACTACAAAATCAATTATGATCCTAAGTAAAATAAGTAGTGTTAACAATACATTTATTTTTTCGGTAGAAAATGTATGAGAAAAAAAATAAAGTTTTTAATTATTTTTTAAAACACTGAAAAATAGAATAAATGGTTTTGCATGATTTTTAATAAAAGAAAAAAAATGCATTATTCATATATATTTTTGTTTTGTATTATAATAGCGTTAATTAAAAGTCTGAATGGGAAAGTTTAAAAAAAAAAAGAGAGAAAATGTTTGAAATTTTTAGTTTAAAAATAATTAAGTAAATGATTCAATATTGTTCTAAATGATAAATAAAAATAATTATTGATATATAATAAATTGTTTTGTATTAAAAATATATTTAACAAAAAATATAATAATTTTAATTAAATATCATATAAATCTCTCCTCTTTAAATCTGCCTTAAACATTAACTTGTTTTATGTCATTGGATGCTTGTTACTATTGGATGCATACAATTAAACTATAATGAATACACTATACTATATTACTCTTTATTTATAAAATTATCCCAAACACAAGAAAGTCTAAAATAGATTTAGGTGTTACCTTGCCTCTTGACCTTGTAAGTCTTTCTCGAAATAAACCTCAATTGAATTTTCTACGGTAATTCTAGGAGCATAATCAACACTCATGTTCTCCTACATTAACAAAAAAGAAAAAACAACCGTTGCATATTATTTTTCAAAAATTGAAACAGGGTAATCAAAGTGACAAAAAATTTGACAAACGCTACCAATGTAGCCCACCTTCATTATTTATAGCTTTTACAGCCATGATATCCGTTTGACTCGGTAGTATAACCGATTGCTGTTTCATCTCCATCACTTCATGTTCAGCCTTATATATAGGTGTTTGAATGATTCCCCACTAATTAGTCATGAATAGTTCAACTATATATATAGTTAAATTTGTTATTAACTAAGTAAATTGAACTTCAACTATATATAGTTGAATTTGTTATTAGAGTCATGAATATATATATATATATATATATATATATATATATATATATATATATATATATATATATATATATATATATATATATATATATATATATATATATATATATATATGGAGCGTATCCAATAAGAACTAATAGATTTGTAAGAAATGAGAAAAATTAATATCAATTGTTAAATCTAATTAACGACTAAGATTTAAAGATTTCATATTAAGAGCACCTTATTTAATTCTTTTCAATGGAACTTAATATTCAAACATTTCATAAAAAAAAAATTCTTACTCAAAATAATTTTATTAAAATAATTACATCGTTTGAATCAATAAATGATTTGATTAATTCAAAAACAGTGAATACAAGGCAATCTCAACCGATCCAGCCCTTAAACATCAAAGCACCTAATAAGGTCAACCTCTAGGAATACAAAAAAATCCTATATCATCAACGATGCTAAGTGTGGTCTAAGTTTACCATGCTCCCAACATCTATAAACTATAGTATCAATAATGCTCTTTCCAATCCTATTATTCACAGTATGCCCAAAAATTGTTTCATTCCTCATTTTCCAAATGGCGTATATAGTTTCGGCAGCAACACAAACAATAATTCGAGATCTCCAATTCTTTCTTTTGCATTTTTGAATAATCCACTCTAGCTCAGCATCCCAAGAACAAGGGACATGCCAAATGTGCATCCAATCCAGAACTTCTTGCCAAACAACTTTGCTCCTGTAACACTCAAAAAATAGATGTTGTATGGATTCTTGATTCGGGTAGAAGCAACACACATCCTCATTCAAAAGACCAAACTTCCTAAGTCTAACTTTGGTAGCCAATCTACCATTGCAAGCTAGCCAAAGTATAAACATGGCACGCGGTCGAGCAATAATTACATCGTTATTTAAATATTATAAAAATATTTATTATAAACATACTTAATATTTCATTAGGATATGAATATAAAATATTTGTTATAAAAATACTTCAAATTTAGTTAAGATATGAGTAAAAAATTGTAGTTTAAATCTATTTAAAATTTTAAATAAAATAAAAATGATCTAAACTATAAATATTTTTGAAGAATACAAAAAAAAGTCCAGAAAAATAATATTAAATTTCAATTAATTAGAATCATATATATTTTTCTGCACATATTCCTAGTAATAAAAATAATTAAAATGATTTCATAAGTTTATTTAAAAAAATTATCTCTTAAACACTTAATTTGATTTAAAAAAATATTTTAACGTTGCATCTCCCAATTTATATAGGTATATATTTTTTCAAAATATATTTTGATAAATAATATTTTCTAGACTTGCTTCCAAAATCAAACGAGACTTCCAATATTTTATTAACAATTTAATCATTACAGTAAAAATTACTAAGTAAAAAATTACCGTAAGACATATAGTTCTTTGCATTGAATTATCATTAGTTTTAAATTTTCAAATTTTAATATTAAATATAATTATAACAAATAGGAAAATATTTTATAAGATTATTTTTTAAAATTTTTTTAAATATTAAACATAGTAGAAAATTATTTAATAATCATAATTATTTTGAATAACAATCTCTTTTTATGGAATTTTTACATATTAATCTTAACAAAAATAATTCAGTAAGGTGTTTCTTGATATGTAATTTTTAAATCTTAAACGTTAATTAAATCTGACGATTCATATCGATAGTTCTCGTTTCTCACAATAGATATTAGTTCTCACTGGATACACTCCCTATATCGATTATACTTCTAAGTAAAACAAGTATTGTTATTCTTGTCTGATTAATATCTATACTTTTATTTTCTTGTAAAAATGCAAGAGAAAACAAATGAAAATTCTAATTATTTTTTAAAGTATTGAAAATAGAGAAAATGGTGTTGGAATATTTTATAATTAATTAAAAACAAAAAAACATACCTTCTTCTAACCGCTTAAAAAAATAATTATAAATCAATAGAAATTACAATCAAATAAAATATGGCCAACATTTTGATTCATTATTGTACAACTTTATTAAAAAAGTTCATAACTTGAGGAATACATGAAAAACATATAAATAAATTTTCCACAAAAATCGTTGGTGTTGCTATAAGAGTTAATCAATAATTTTATTTTAGAAGAGCAATCATATTATATTTACCAATTAAGTTTTTCTGTTATATTATTTTTACTTAATATTAATTTAAAATCTTTTCTTCAATTGTGTTGAGATTGTAATTCCTTGTGTCGAAACAGGTTGTTCGAAAGAAATAAGGTAATGTTAAAATAGCCTAGTGAGTGCGTCGAAGTTGTGTAGTTGTCGAACTGTCGAAGGAGTTAGCCTCGACGAAAATTTCGACTTAGGCTTAAAGTTATAGTTTTAGCAGAATTAGGTATTTGGGCTTTGATTTTGGCCTTTGATTAGGGAGCAAGCAATCTCAAAATCTATAAATAGACTGTAACCCATATTGTGGTAAACACTTGCAGTTCCATATTTTGAGAATAATATGCAGTTTGAATAGCAGAGAGAAAAATTCTGCAGAAATATTCTCTTCTTCTTCCTCTTTTGTTCAAACCTTAATTCCCCTTCTTTTCCAATTCATCTTTTCTTTCTTTTTCAATTATCATTGTGCAGTAGAATCATCTTGTAACACCCCGAATTTAATTAAATTGGTTAATTAAATTATTGAAGGATTTAAATATTCGATTTAGTCGAATTTGGATTGCCGGTGTTATTTAAGGGCATATTTGGAATTATTAAATTGAAGTCCAAAAATAATATTAAGAATAATATTATTTATAAGTCGGAATTATTACATTGATGGAATATTATTAAAGGTGATATAATTGATTATTTGAGTTATATATTTTATTGGGCCTAAATTGATTTTGAAGGATATTAAATAAAGAGAAAGTTTAAACACTAAGCCCAATTGGTTTTATATTAGGGTTTTAGAGATTTAGAAAGAGGAGAGTTGTCATAATGAAGAAACAAGAATAGAAGAGAAAGAGGCAAGTCTTGGAGAAGAAGAAGAAGAAGCTTGGAGATTTTTACCCATGGTGTCAATTGAAGGTGCAATTAGAGACCCATTGAGTTGCTTCAATTGATAAGGTAAGGGTGAGATTCTCTTCCTATAATGGGGCTTATGAAATTTTGTATGTGGAGAATTGGGTGTGTAAATTTACTGCATTGGGTGTGTTAGATTGTTGTTTTTGGAAATTATAAATAATTAACTTCATCAATGAAATGTCATGTCAAACACATATAGTTCATATTCTAAATTGAGGCTCATGTATCAGTAGTCAATGACATCATTTGATGATTAAGAGACAATAAAAATCTTAAAATCACTTATTGTTTTTTATTTAATTGCATACAATCTCTACCAATTATTACACGACTAGGAATTTTCAAACGAAGTGATACACAACTCATAAATCCTTTAAATACAACACCTTCAACGTGTTTAAAGTAAAGCTCATCAATAATTATCATCTTAACAAGCACCAATCTACACTCTTCTTGATTGAATTTAACAAGCTTAAAAGACACACTATTATTACCATCTACTTGCTTCCCAAGTACGATAATTTTTTGTTTCTTGTCTATTTTCCTACTTGAATTCTTATGACAAACATTATAATGTTTATTCGATTTTTTTCGTTCTATGTTTTTTACTAGGTCCGACCCTAAGGGGAGGCAATAAAGGCCTTTGCCTAGGGCCTTTAATTTTCCTTTTTTATAGGCCTTGTAATTTTCATACATAATTTTTATATCATTATAACTTACATGTCTACAGAGTTAGGTGTTACATCTTTTTCAAGAGAAAGCATCAAGTTAAGCTTGGATCATTTCCAACCTCTCATAATCATTTTGATTCTCTTCAAATCTCTTCAAATCTAGCATCTTGCAAATTAATGTTGGTATTTGTATTCCACATCTAAGGTAGAAGCAGATTGCAATCTCTTAAAATATGTATGTAATATGTTATTATGAAATATATTGTTACAGGGAGCAATGTATGTCTTTTTATATTTAATTGAACTGAAAATCTAATATATTCTTGTAAAATTGTATATCACCTAAATCATTAGTTTTAAATTTCTTTCTTATAGGAGATGTGTGCAATTTCAGGAATATGAACATTGAATTTAAAAATACATGCGTAAAAATTCAGCATCTCATCTATTTAGATTGAATATAAACATTGAATTTAAAAATACATGCGTAAAAATTCAACTGAACCATAGCAGTGCAAAAAGACATGTATAGTGATTTTCAATATCCATTAGTCGGTATTTATCATGAAAGGATTGCCATACTGCAGAGTCCAACTGAGGGTATATATATTTTTCTACCTGCAATGAAAATGGAATAAACATAAGCAACTATGCTATCTTATGCTTAACAAAATGAGACGACAAGAATCTAAGTGATAATGCCATCAGCAAACCCAGCATAACATGATAATGTAATGGCAGATTAATATAACCAAAATAATAATGGCAGATTTGGAGAAATAGGCCAACACACACAACATTGGCCTGACAATGGTCAGTGAGTATTTCTGGGAATGTTATCAAAATTATAATGTCCATGATGACCCGTACAGAAAAGATTAAGCAATTTCCCAGCAACCATGAAAAGATGATACAGTTGCAAGGCAATAAACTGTCTAGCAATTTCAACTTCACATCTTATATTGCCATTTTGAAGTTTTGAGTTTTATTACAATATTTCATTCATAAGCTATTGATATGTTTCTTTGATATAAAAAATTGATGTTTTTTTCTTGTCAAAATCATAAAGGAAGTATGAATCGTTTTGATAACAATGAAGTTTCGATTTTGTAAAAAAATGTGCACACTAATCTAATGAATCTTTATAATTCTATAATATCGAATATAGTGACGCCAAGGGTTTTTATGGAAAACTTATTTCTTTGTGCTCTTCCTCCAGTTACGAACCCACACAACAATGGATCAAAACTTTAGCCATATTTTATTTGGTCACAATTTTTATTAATCCTTTATTTTTCTTCTTAAACTATGACAATAATGTATGATTTTTTTTGCTTTTATTTAATTGAAAAATATCACAACAACATTTAATCTATATTTTAACTGCTTTTAAAAAATATATTAAAAACATCATTTTTTCTCATGCATTTTCCACAAGAAAATAATTTATTGATATCAACCAGACAATGACAATAGTACTTGCAATACTTAGAACCATAAATGATTTTGTGTTTATCTTCAACAATCTTCTATGGATAATTATTAAGTAAATGTTCAAGAAAAATACAAAATCAATTATGCTTTTAAGTAAAACAAGTAATTTTATCATTGTACGATTGATACCAATACATTTACTTTATTGTAGAAAATGCATATGAAAAAAATGAACTTTTTAATTATTTTTTCAAAGCAGTGAAAAATAGAATAAATGGTATTGAAAGATTTTTTGATTAAATAAAAGAAAAAAAATGCTTTGTTCATATAGTTTAAGAAAAAATAACTAATCAATAAAAATTGTGACCAAATAAAGTATTACCAAAATAGAATAAATGGCGTTGGAAGATTTTTTATTTGTGTCTCCTGTGACACATTTACTTTTTTTGTTGTATAATAGCATAAAATATAAAATTTGAATTGGAAATTTTAAAATAAAAATAAAAAAAATAGTTGAAACTTTTAGATGAATTTCAAAATAATTAAATGAATAATTTATTATTATTTTAAAAAATAATAAGTAAAAACAATTACTGATATAGAATAAGTGATTTAGTATTAAAAATGTATTTAAATAAGAATATAATAATTTTAATTAAATAAGAATAGAATAAGTAAAAAATTTTATTGATCCGTTATTTTTCTTCTTTAACTATGCAAATAAATTATATTATTTTTTTGTTTAATTGAGAAATATTCCAACAATATTTACTCTATATTTTCACTGCTATGAAAAATAATTAAAGACTTCACTTTTATGATTTTTTTTATAGGAAGATAAATATATATCTATTGGACAAAGGGAACAATATTTGTTTAAGTTAGAAGCATAACTAATTTTGTGTTTTTCTATATATTCTTCTACAAATAATCATTAATTAATTACATGTAGAAGAATATTTAAGAAAAATACAATATCTATTATGCTTCTAAGTAAAACAAGTATCATTGCCTTTGTCTAATTAATACCTATACATTTAAAATAATAATAAATCACAAAAATTGCAATTAAACAAAATATGGCCAAAATTTTGTTTCATTATTGTACAACTTAATTAAAAAGGTTGTTAACTTGAGGAATACATAAAAAAAAATACAAAGAAATAAATTTCCCACAAAATCATTAGCGTCGGTATAAAAATTAAATAACAATTTTATTTTAGTAGAGAAGACAATATTATTTTACCAATTAATTTTTTTTGTTATACTATTGTTAATTAATATTAATCAATAATTTTTTCTTTATTTGTGTCTCTTATGACACATTTATTACTTTTTTATTTTATAATAGCGTTAAAAATAATTAAATGAATGATTTATTATTGTTATAAAAAATAATGAATAAAAACAAATTTTGATATAAGAAAAATGATTTTGTATTAAATTTTTATATTTAAAATTTTCTTACATCATAACTTATGTTACCGACACTCCTTTTTTTTTAAGGGTAAACATCAACATTTAATAGGTAATACAGAAGAAGTACAAGCAAAGTGACAAATATCAAGTAAAGGCATTTTCCATCCTCATAATAAAATCAACACTAACAATTAAGAACAAATTACATCAAAACAAAACAATTGGTTTAAACTTCCTTTATCCAATTCAATCATTCTCTAGTCCTTGTGTTTGTAAGGGTTGCACCCCTAGTCAGAGCCGTCTCAAACTTTTGAGAGGCCCTGTGTCAGAAGTTGATATTATTTTCAGTTGAATCGTGAATTTTTTTAAGAGGCCCTATTTAAACCTAAATTAGCAGTGAAATATATAACTGGAGGCCCTTTTTGCCATAGCTTAAATATGAACAAGTGTGAGGCCCTGTGCTTTAGGTCGCCTTGCACACCCTAAAAGACAGCCCTGCCCCTAGTGCGAGCTTTATTAATCAATTGCCTATTAAAAAAAAACACTAACAATTAAGCCTACCAAAATTTGGACAACAATAAACTTTGAGAAATTAGAATTCAATGGAGTATTACTAATCCAATTCCTTAATCCAAGCAACCAAACAAAATTCTTCCACAAAAGATAAATGAGTTTGATTAACTCTATACAATTACAAATCATTTCTTTAGCTTTATCACACACAGTTCGATTATACATGTTCCCCAATTTGATTAAACTCACCATCTTTAAAAGAATCTTTAAAAGAAGTATTTGTTGAAAGGAAGAGAGATAGACTATTACAAAATGAACACAATATCCTATTACAAAATGATTAGAAATACGAGTACGTCTATAATAGTTTTTGGCATTACCTGCCCTTGACGTTTTTGGCATTACATGCCCTTGACCTTGTAAGTCCTCTTCACCTCTTGAGTCTTCCTCGTAATCAACCTCATTGATTTTCCACATAAATTCAAGCTCAAAGTATAGCATACTAATGTTAGTTTTTTTTTTTCTTTCAAAATACTTACTTGTATATGATATTAAACAAGCAATCAGTCATTGCAACCATTTCTTAAAATTATATAAAACTGGTCGAAGGAAAAGAAAAATAAAATATAGTAAAACAAATAATTCAATTGGACAGACAGAAAAAACTTTACAACTTAATGCAGTGAGTTGTCCAAAACAATATCTAACCAGGTGAAAATGATATGGTACCGAAATTCTAATGTTTTGTTTTGACTAGATAATGTGGAACATTTGAAATCTTGCCAAATAATCATGTTAACTTTCTTAATATGAAGTGATAAAGTTATACACCAAAAATGGTACAGAAATTTTAATATAATTATTTTAACATTTAAAATCACTTGATATTTTAACAAGTTTATGTAAATTGAATCCATGATATATTGATGTTTTGTTTCTTATAAAAATTATAAAGGAAGAATGAACCGTATTGATATTATTATAATATTACATTTTAAAATTGTTTATATGGTTTATTGATAAATATATTGATGGTTTTTTTGTCAAAATCATATTAACTGTTTTGGTATCAATAAAGTTTTGATTCTGTAAAAGAAAAATATGCATAATAATCTAATGAATATATACAATTCTATAATATCGAATATAATGACGCTAAAGGCTTTTATGAAAAACAATTATTTGTGCTCTTTATATTTTCTCATGTTATGAATCTAAACAATAAAACTGTACAATAAAGGAAGAAAATGATCATATTTTATTTCTTCCAATTTTCATTGACTCATTACAATATTTCATTTAAAATTTTTTGATATGGTTTTTTGATAAATATATTATTAATTTTTTCTTCTCAAAACCAAAAAGGAAGTATGAATGGTTTTGGTAAAAATGAAGTTTTTATTATGTAAAAAGGAAAATGATTTATGGTACGAAAAACAATGCTAGACGAAACTCACGAAGTGTAACTTTAATGCCACAACCCCCATGATGTCTACACAAGGCAATAGTGACTTGTTGACCCTCCAATAAAAAGCTAACACATTATTATTCTTGCAATTCGTTAAATAAATACCTCGTACCCTATAGCATTTCTCATGTAAAAAATAAGGCACAACATTCTAATGAATCTTTATAATTCTTAAATATCGAATATAGTGATACCAATGATTATTGTGGAAAAAAACTTCTTTGAACCCACATAGTAATAAGGTTGTACAAAAATGGAACAATATCTTGGTCATATTTTACTTGATAACTATTTTTGTTGATCCTTTATTTTTCTTTTTTAAATTATGTGAATAAAGCATGATTTTTTTTTTGCTTTTATTAAACTGAAAAATATACCTATACCATTTACTATATATTTTCATTGCTATAAAAAACTAATTAAAAACTTCATTTTTTTCTCCTATAATACTAGAAAATGAATGTATTGAGATCAATTGGACAACAACAGCAATACATGTTTTGCTTTAGAAGCATAATCAATTTGATATTTTTATTGAACACTATTCTACAAGTAATTATTTAGTAATCATCTTTAGAAAAATGTTCAAGAAAAGTACAAAATCTATCATGCTTCTAAGTAAAACAAAAATACTTCTCATTGATTGATACCAATATATTTATTTTCCAAAAAAAATGCATGAGAAAAAAAATTAAGTTTTGAATAGTTTTTTGAAGTTGTGAAAAATAGAGTGTTGGAAGATTTTTTAATTAAATAAAACCAAAAATCATATTCACATAATTTAAATAGAAAAATAACGGATCAACAAAAATTATGATCAAATAAAATATGGCCAAAACTTTGTTCTATTTCTGTATAACTTTATTGTGAGGGTTCATAAAGCACAAATAAAAAAGTTTTCTACAAAAATTGTTGGTGTCACTATAAGAGATAACCCACAAGTCACCATGAAATTTCAGATATGGATGCAACATCACATATGCATATACACTCCTTTAAACAAGGTGTTTCCATTCCTGTCACTCATATTTCTTTTCAAATAAGTAAAGCCTAAAAAAATCTTTTGTAACACCCACCTTATTTAAAGATTTTGCTTTCATGAACCGTTTTATTTTAGGAGAGTAGAAAATAATATATTACCAATTAAGTTTTATTGATTTAATATTTTCCTTAATATTAGTTTATAATCTTTTCTTTATTTCTTTTGTTACACATTTATTATTTTTTGTTTTATAATTCCTTTACCTCAAAAGTTTGAATTGGAAAATTTAAAACAATCAAAGAGATGATCTAATATATTCTGCAATGTTTTTTTTTTCTACAAAACAATCCCAAGTATGAAAATATTTAGAAGCATTTTTGGAATCAACATCATTTGGATTTTCCACAATATTTATAGAAGCATAATCAACATTCGATTTCTCCTGTATTAACAACAGTTGCATATTATATCAAAAATAAAGAATTGGAACTATTTAACCAAAGGGACAATTTTTTTTGACAAACACTGTCATTCAATAGTTATCTAACTTGAAAGCCTGGAAAGTAAAATTTGCGAACATAAGGAGACTACTTAGTTATATAAATTCAAACCATAAATATAATATAATGATACAGTTCTTCTGTTTCAAAAAACATTTGAATTGGATAAACAGAGGAAACACTTAACAGCTAAATGCAGCAAAATGTAAAAAAGAAAAAAAAACTAATCACAATCAAAAGAAACTGTTAGGTTAACTAGAGCCTTCAAGATAATGCCAATAATCATGTTAATTTTTTTGACATGTAATGATAAAGTTATACACTAAAAATGATACAGAAATTCTGATATAATGATTTTAATATTTGAAATCACTTAATACTACCTCTGTATGAAAGTGGATACTCGTTTATATATTTGTTTTCCAATGACCTACCTTCATTGTAGCTATTTCCGCCATGCTCTCCGTTTGACTAAGAATTATAACCGATTGCTGTTTCACTCACTTTTAGGTTTTGAATGGTATGTACTGGTTTAGAAGTCGGAACCTTCGGATCTTATATAAGAAAAAAAATTAAGTAAATGGATCAAGAAATTAAAGTACTATTAATACAATCAACTAATACATAGCTAAACCGTTCCACTTACAACTAATAACGAATACTGAGTTTTTAAATAAATTAAATAAATTTTTGTTTGAAAGAATTTATGAAAGGTGAGATATGTAATGACATTAGTCAAAAAAAATTATACTAATATTTGAAGAAAAAATTAATTTAAAATAATAAAATATAAAAAATTGTGTGATATTAAATAATTAGGGAAATTACACTGGGTTGGGGTCGAAGCTTGTCTTCTTAATTTTTTTATGTTGTTTATTTCGAAGTATTTGTTAATAATTTTATGGTGATATCCTAAAGTGTTAAGTTGAGTGTTGATGACACTTATATTTTGTTGATGTTATGAATGGTTGGAGTTAAGACTCAATTTTATGGTGGAATTATAATTAATTTATTTTATAATGAATATGCTGCATTATTTTTAAAAAGGGTTTGGTTTCGTAAAAGCCTCATAAACGAGTACATTTGATTTAATGTAAATTCTTGTGTAACCCGTGTTACGGAGCAAGATAATTGTGATGTTTTATGAAGTGTGAAATGTGTTTACATGATTAAATTCTACAACATCAAATATAATGACACCAGAGAGATTTTATGAAAAACAATTATTTTTTTTTTTAATAAGTAATGAGATTAAAAACCGGATTAAAACCGGAAACCGAATACACAAGCTATCACCTCTTTATACAGGATAGAGGGAAATTATGCCAAGCATAAAAGTTACAATTTAAAGAAGATCCGTTAACTATTCTAAACCACTTCCACGAGCTCAAAACGATCGCCGAGAGGCATTCATCAAAGCTGAAAATATTGCCTTTAAAGATGATGGCATTCCGCATCAACCAAACATTCCACAGAGTCGATAACCAAATAATTCCCACAGTTAAACGATCTTCTTTAGCCTTAACCTTATCAGCATGATCCAAAAAATTCCTCAACTCCTCCAAAGACAGATTCATAGAGTCACCAAGCCATTGACCCACCTTTGTCCAAATTCCTCTGGTTACCGAGCAAGAGTCAAATAAATGACTGGAATTTTCTGGAAGAGAGAAACAGAAAACGCAGCCACATTCGGAATCGTTGCCAACAATTATTTGTGCTCTTCATATTTCCTGAAGTTATGAATCCAAACAATAAAGTCGTACAACAATGGAACAAAATTTTGGTCATATTTTATTTGATCCAAGTTTCATTGACTTGTTATTTTTCTTCTAAAACTATGAGAATAAATAATTTTTTTGTTTTATTTAATTGAAAAATATTACACCAATATTTACTCTATATTTTTAGAGCCTTAAAAAAATAATTAAAAAATTCATTTTTTCTTGTGCATTTTCTACATAAAAATAAATGTATATGTATTGACAACAATGGCAACACTACTACTTATTTCACTTAGAAACATAATCAATTTTGCTTTTTTCTTGAATATTTTTTTACTGGAGTAAATATTGAAGAAAATTCTCTTAGAAAATGCATGAAAAAAAAGAAGTTTTTAACGTTTTTTTTAAATTAGTAACAAATATAGTAAATGTGTTGAAAGATTTTTTAATTAAATAAAAAAAACTTATCATATAGTTTAAGAAAATAAATAACAAATCAATAAAAATTGCTCAAATAAAATATGGTAAAAACTTTATTTCATTGTTGTACGATTTTATTGTGAAAGTTTATAATTTGAAGAATACATAAAAAGCACAACAAAATTTTAATTTCACAAAAATCATTGGTTTAACTATAAGAATCAATTAACAATTTTTATTTTAGAAAATGACAATAATATTTTACCAGTTAAGTTTTCTGGTTCTAATATGTTTTATATATTTAATATGTCTTTCCTTGGGGTGGCGGCGTTTCCAGAAGTAAGGCGGCGCAGTTAACGTCAATTTACTTCTCTCGATTTCCTGACGATTATACTGCGAAACACTTCTTTGAACTATTCGCGTGCATAGGGAAGGTGGTGGAAGTGGTTATTTCACCGAGGAAGAACCGATTTGGGAGGAAATTCGGGTTTGTGAGGTTTGAAGAGGTAGAGGATGGAAGGTTATTGGCAATTCGCTGCGACAATGTGATGATTCTGGGGAAAAAGATATTTGCTAATCTACCCAGGTTCGACCGTTTGAGCGTGAGGCAGGGGAAAGAGTCTACTTTCCAGGGTCCGGAAAAAATGGCAAGGAAGGGAGATGATTTGAAGTTAGGTGTGCGCAACTTCGGGAATAAATCTTATGCTAGTGTGGTCAACGGGGGGGATGGAGACAGAAAGCTGGAGGTTCGCTTGCCTGTTTTCAGATTCGAATCTAGTGCTGAAGATAGGAGCAGGTTGGCGAGGGCTTACATGGGAGTGGTTGCGATTCCAGGTTCTACATACAACATTCAAACGCATTTCGAAATGGAAGGGTATTTTCAAGTAAAAGTGACACCGATGGGGAGAAATTTGTGTCTGCTAGAGGAAGTGGAGGAAGGAGTGATCGAGGATCTTATTGGGGAGGGCGAAACTTGGTGGAAGCAGTGGTTTTCTGAGATTAGGAGATGGAATGAACTCGATCGGGATGAAGGGAGAGTTATTTGGGTTAGTATATACGGGGTTCCAGTTCACGCTTGGAATGCTAATTTTTTTGTCGGATTAGCTAACTCAATGGGCAGCTTCATCTGCACGGATGAGTCAACGGCGGAGAGGACAAATTTCGATACAGCGAGATGTATGATAAGGGTTCAGATTGATTATGTGTTGCCTCACTCGATGCTGGTTCAGATTGATGGGAAGGATTTCACCCTATTCTTGAAGGAGGATGTGATCGGCTCAATTCGGAATTCCCCAGGTAATCGCAAATCTTTTACTTCTGTGTCTGACTCTGTGGAATCTGGGAATGAGTGGTCTGATGATTGTGTTTTCGATGACGAAATCTTTGATTCTGCTACCGCTGCTCCGGTTCTCTCTCCATTGTTAGTCCAGGTCGATAGCACCTTGGAAGAAAGGAGAGTTTCTATTGAGAGTATAGGTGGGGACGGTAAGGGGGACGAAATTCCTGCGGAACTCTCGAGTTGTGCGAAAAAGAGGCTGAGTAATTCTGTTTCTAATCCTTCGGTGGTACCTGAGTCTGTATCGGTGTCATGTTCTATCTCTGATTCCGGTGTTCATAAATTGGGGTCTTTCGATAATGCTTTGAAGGAGGTTAAGGGATCTATGAAAAATTGTAAGGGGCAGGTGGTTTGCATAAAGGGAAATAACAGTGGCTTGGGGGCTCCTAAGAAGGTCCGGTTCAGAAAAGTTTTTGAGGTTGGCAGGGATAAGGGGAGGGAGGTAAAACAGAAAAAGGTGAGGGGAGTTAGGGGCAGTGGCGGCATCCACAAATTTAATAAACTAAAGGGGAAGGGTGTGAAAACGGGGTGTCCAATTGATTCGAAGTCGGATTCTATTCATTCGTTCGGCGACGAAGATTCGGTGTATTATGGAAATCATCTTGAAGCCTCGGATATTCAAAGATGCAACAATAGACAATGGAATTATTTAGAGGGTGATGTGGGAAGGAAATTGTTGTCGGCAATTGTTTCGTTGGGTGTGGTGGATGCGGAGGGAAGGGACAATTTAAGGAGTAGGATAGAAAATCTTGAGAAAGTGGGTAAAGTCATAATGGAAGATAGGAAGGAGCATAACACAAGTTCGAAATGATTATTGGTTCTATGAATATAAGGGGAGGAGGAAATTCTTTAAAGAGAAGGAGGGTGAATTCTATTATTAAAAAAGGGAAAGCGGATATTTTTTTGATTCAAGAAACGAAGATTAAAGACTTTAAGGACTATTTTGCGAAGAGTTTTTGGTGTGACCATGATGTTGGCTATTCATTCTCAAATGCTTTGGGAGCTTCGGGGGGTATATTAATTCTTTGGAAGGAAGGCACGGTGGAGGTGGTTTGTAGCTTTAGAGGAGATGGTTATCTTGGCATCAAGGTGAAGTGGGAAAATTATTGGTACTATGTTTTTAATATTTACTCTTCATGTTCTCCGAACAAAAAGAAAAGGTTGTGGGAGGTTTTGGGGAATTTGAAGGAGAGGTACAAAGATGGGGAGTGGGTTATTGGAGGGGATTTTAACGCGGTAAAAAATAGAAGAGAAAGGAAGGGTTCTACGACTACGGCAAACCAAAGTGAGATGAATCTCTTTGCGGAGTTTATTCATAAGTCTTCTTTTGTGGATGTTCCGTGTAAGGGCAAGAAGTTTACGTGGTATAGTGGTGATGGCAAGACAATGAGTAGATTAGATCGTTTCCTTATAACGGATGTGGTGGTGGATAGGTGGGGAGTGGTTGGCCAATTAACGGGTGAGAGGGATATTTCGGATCATTGTCCGATTTGGTTGGTGAAGGACAAAGTTAATTGGGGACCTAAACCATTTAGATTTAATAATGAATGGTTTTCTTTGGATTCTTTTCTCCCGTTCATTGAAAAGGAATGGAGTTGTTTAAAGGTGGAGGGAAGAGGGGATTTTGTGCTAAAGGAGAAGTTGAAAATTCTTAAAATTAAATTAAAGTGGTGGAATGAGGTGATATTTGGGAGACTTGATATGAACATAGAGAATGATGTGAAAAACATTAACCTTTGCGATGAGATTTTGGAGGGGGGTGACGTGGATTCGTTTATAGAAATCGTAGATAAGAGGAGGGAGGCTTCTTGTAGTTTTTGGAGAGATATTCAAATTAAAGAGAATATGCTCTTGCAAAAGTCTAGATTGAATTGGTTGAAGGAGGGAGACTCAAATAGTGGTTTTTTTCATAAGGTGATCAAGGAAAGAAGGAGGACAAATCATATAGGTCCAATTCTTTCTCCCGAAGGAATGAAGGAGACGGTGGAGGATGTCAAAGGGGAAGTGTTTAGACACTTTAATGATAAATTTAAAGAGGAGGAGGAGGTGAGACCTCTCTTGGACGGAATAGCTTTCAAAAAGGTGTGTGACTCCGACTTGGTTTTTCTTGAAAGTCCTTTCTTAGAAGAAGAGATAAAAGAAGCTTTATGGAGTTGTGGCGGATCGAAGAGCCCGGGGCCGGATGGATATTCCCTTCTTTTTTTCAAGAAGTGTTGGCATTTTCTTAAAGAAGATATTGTGGGATTCTTCAAAAGTTTCTATGATGGTGGTTGTCTTTCAAAAGCGGTAACGTCTTCTTTCATTACTTTGATTCCAAAATCTAATAACCCCATTTCTTTAGATGATTATCGACCGATTTGTTTGGTTGGAAGCATGTACAAGATCTTGGCGAAGTTATTGGCGGGTAGACTTAAGAGGACCCTTGGGAAGATTATTTCTCCGTGCCAAAGTGGTTTTGTTCCGGGGCGTCATATGTTGGATGGTGTTGTTGTGGCAAATGAAGTGGTGGATTATGCTAGGAAAGAAGGGTCGGATTGTTTACTTTTTAAAGTCGATTTTGAAAAGGCATATGATAAGGTGAATTGGAATTTTTTGAGGTATATGCTTAGAAGGATGGGTTTCGGTGATAAATGGAGTGGTTGGATGGAAAAGCTTGTGTTCAAAAGCCATATGTCGGTTCTTGTGAATGGTAGTCCAACGAAGGATTATGAGGTGGGCAAGGGATTGCGGCAAGGAGATCCTTTATCGCCGTTTCTTTTTGTGATAGTAGCGGAAGCTTTAACGGGGTTGATTAGGAAATCTATTGAAGTGGGGGATTTTGAAAGCTTTTCAATCCACCGGAAGTGTGACGTGGACGTTCTCCAATTTGCGGATGACACTCTTTTGGTGGGGAAAGGTACTTGGAAACATGTGTGGGCCATAAGAGCGGTTCTAAAAGCCTTTGAGTTGGTTTCGGGTTTGGGAATTAACTACCACAAAAGTAAGTTGATTGGGATAAATGTCAATGGAGGATTCTTGGAAGCCGCATCCTATGTTCTTTCTTGCAAGATTGAAGAGAGCAACTTTCTTTTCCTTGGGATTCCGGTTGGCTTCAATCCAAGGAAGTATGAAACTTGGGGTCCGCTCATTTCCAAGTTGAAGCATCGGTTGGCGGGGTGGAAAAATCGGTTCCTTAATATTGGTGGTAGAATAACTTTGTTGAAATCTATTTTGAGTTCTTTAACCGTGTTCACTATGTCTTTCTATAAACTGCCTCTCAAGGTAGCGAAGGAGGTCACTCGGATTCAAAGTTCTTTTTTATGGGGTGGAAGAGAAGGTAGGAGGTGCATTCATTGGATTAGTTGGAGGGAGGTAACTCAACCGTTCGAGAAAGGAGGAATTGGAGTAAAAAATGTGGCGGACTTTAACTTGGCTATTTTAAGTAAATGGAGGTGGAAAATTCTTAAAGGGGAGGATTCTTTGTGCCTTAATATTCTTAAGGCGCGGTATGGTGATTTAGGGGTGAAGGTTATGGGTGGAGTTATCTCCCCGAGGAGTAAGAGTGGGGAGTCCGTGTGGTGGAAAGACATCATGAAGTTGGGAGCAAACTCTTTTTTTGACCCGTTTGTTTCTTTTTGCAGGTTCATTGTTCATAATGGGTATAATACTCCCTTTTGGGAAGCGAGGTGGTTAGGCGGATTGGTTTTGAAGGAAGAATTTCCAAACCTTTTTGAGGCTTCTTGCTTGAAAGGAGTTTCGGTGGCGGCGATGGGAGGTTGGGTGGATGATAAGTGGTTTTGGGGGAGGTGCGGTATTCCGGAAAACCGGATGTTCTCTCCTCGTGTCTTGACCGAATGGGGAACTTTGTGCACTTTGTTGGAGGCGTTTGGAGGGATGGGCGCTCTTAAGGATGAGGTGGTGTGGGACCGTAAAGGGGTTGATTCCTTTTCGGTAGCATCTTGTTATGAAGCTTACGCTACTCACCGTACTCCTCTTGGTCCGTTTGGAAGATATTATGAGGCTAAATCATTGGTGTGGAAAGCGGATGTCCCTTTTAAGATTAAGGCTTTTGGGTGGAGGCTCCTAGCTAATAGACTTCCAACAAAAGATCTCTTGGTTATTCGAGGTATTCCTATTCTTCCCGACGATTTACTTTGCTCCTTTTGTCGTATTGTTCCGGAAAACCGAGATCATTCTTTTTTTGCTTGCCCTTGTGTAAAGCGTATTTGGAGGGATATAGCTTTTTGGATAGGAAAACATGGTTTAGGGGAGGAAGAGAGCTTGTCAAATTTTATGGATTGGCACTCTTTTTGTAAATCAAAAAAAGTAGGTGTAAAGAAATTAGATGTCATATGGTTGGCCACGACTTGGTCCATTTGGTTGAGCCGTAATGGGATGTGTTTTAGGTCGGAGGATTGGAATTTAGATAACTTGGTTTGGAGCATTAAATGCTTGGTTTGGAGGTGGTCTTTTTGTGGAGAAATTACCCACACCAATTATTCTTATTATGATTTTGTTAAGGAACCATTGCGGTTCTTGTCATAATATTAATTGGGTGTTAATTTCTTCGTTTTTCTCGGCCTTTCTTCTTGTGTTCCGGTCTTGTGCCGCTCTTTTGTAAACAGGATTGAGAACCCTTAGTTCTCCTTTCAATATATTTCTTGTTTACTAAAAAAAAAAATAATATTTTACCAGTTAAGTTTTCTGGTTCTAATATGTTTTATTTAATATTAATTTATAATCCTTTATTTATTTATGTCTCTTATAACACGTTTATTATTATTTTTTTATAAATAGATTTAAATTGAAAATTTGAGTTGAAAAGTTAAAAAAAAAAAAAAAAAAAGAGAGAAAATGGTTGAAATTTTTAGATTAATTTCGAAATAATTAAATGAATGAGTTATTATTTTCAATGATTTCAATCATAACTACAACAATACTTGATTTTACTAAAAAGCATTTTTCTTCAACATTCTTCTTCCGATACTTATTGAGTAAATATTTTGTAGAAGAATATTCAAGAAAACTACAAAATCAATTATGATCCTAAGTAAAATAAGTAGTGTTAACAATACATTTATTTTTTCGGTAGAAAATGTATGAGAAAAAAAATAAAGTTTTTAATTATTTTTTAAAACACTGAAAAATAGAATAAATGGTTTTGCATGATTTTTAATAAAAGAAAAAAAATGCATTATTCATATATATTTTTGTTTTGTATTATAATAGCGTTAATTAAAAGTCTGAATGGGAAAGTTTAAAAAAAAAAAGAGAGAAAATGTTTGAAATTTTTAGTTTAAAAATAATTAAGTAAATGATTCAATATTGTTCTAAATGATAAATAAAAATAATTATTGATATATAATAAATTGTTTTGTATTAAAAATATATTTAACAAAAAATATAATAATTTTAATTAAATATCATATAAATCTCTCCTCTTTAAATCTGCCTTAAACATTAACTTGTTTTATGTCATTGGATGCTTGTTACTATTGGATGCATACAATTAAACTATAATGAATACACTATACTATATTACTCTTTATTTATAAAATTATCCCAAACACAAGAAAGTCTAAAATAGATTTAGGTGTTACCTTGCCTCTTGACCTTGTAAGTCTTTCTCGAAATAAACCTCAATTGAATTTTCTACGGTAATTCTAGGAGCATAATCAACACTCATGTTCTCCTACATTAACAAAAAAGAAAAAACAACCGTTGCATATTATTTTTCAAAAATTGAAACAGGGTAATCAAAGTGACAAAAAATTTGACAAACGCTACCAATGTAGCCCACCTTCATTATTTATAGCTTTTACAGCCATGATATCCGTTTGACTCGGTAGTATAACCGATTGCTGTTTCATCTCCATCACTTCATGTTCAGCCTTATATATAGGTGTTTGAATGATTCCCCACTAATTAGTCATGAATAGTTCAACTATATATATAGTTAAATTTGTTATTAACTAAGTAAATTGAACTTCAACTATATATAGTTGAATTTGTTATTAGAGTCATGAATATATATATATATATATATATATATATATATATATATATATATATATATATATATATATATATATATATATATATATATATATATATATATATATATGGAGCGTATCCAATAAGAACTAATAGATTTGTAAGAAATGAGAAAAATTAATATCAATTGTTAAATCTAATTAACGACTAAGATTTAAAGATTTCATATTAAGAGCACCTTATTTAATTCTTTTCAATGGAACTTAATATTCAAACATTTCATAAAAAAAAAATTCTTACTCAAAATAATTTTATTAAAATAATTACATCGTTTGAATCAATAAATGATTTGATTAATTCAAAAACAGTGAATACAAGGCAATCTCAACCGATCCAGCCCTTAAACATCAAAGCACCTAATAAGGTCAACCTCTAGGAATACAAAAAAATCCTATATCATCAACGATGCTAAGTGTGGTCTAAGTTTACCATGCTCCCAACATCTATAAACTATAGTATCAATAATGCTCTTTCCAATCCTATTATTCACAGTATGCCCAAAAATTGTTTCATTCCTCATTTTCCAAATGGCGTATATAGTTTCGGCAGCAACACAAACAATAATTCGAGATCTCCAATTCTTTCTTTTGCATTTTTGAATAATCCACTCTAGCTCAGCATCCCAAGAACAAGGGACATGCCAAATGTGCATCCAATCCAGAACTTCTTGCCAAACAACTTTGCTCCTGTAACACTCAAAAAATAGATGTTGTATGGATTCTTGATTCGGGTAGAAGCAACACACATCCTCATTCAAAAGACCAAACTTCCTAAGTCTAACTTTGGTAGCCAATCTACCATTGCAAGCTAGCCAAAGTATAAACATGGCACGCGGTCGAGCAATAATTACATCGTTATTTAAATATTATAAAAATATTTATTATAAACATACTTAATATTTCATTAGGATATGAATATAAAATATTTGTTATAAAAATACTTCAAATTTAGTTAAGATATGAGTAAAAAATTGTAGTTTAAATCTATTTAAAATTTTAAATAAAATAAAAATGATCTAAACTATAAATATTTTTGAAGAATACAAAAAAAAGTCCAGAAAAATAATATTAAATTTCAATTAATTAGAATCATATATATTTTTCTGCACATATTCCTAGTAATAAAAATAATTAAAATGATTTCATAAGTTTATTTAAAAAAATTATCTCTTAAACACTTAATTTGATTTAAAAAAATATTTTAACGTTGCATCTCCCAATTTATATAGGTATATATTTTTTCAAAATATATTTTGATAAATAATATTTTCTAGACTTGCTTCCAAAATCAAACGAGACTTCCAATATTTTATTAACAATTTAATCATTACAGTAAAAATTACTAAGTAAAAAATTACCGTAAGACATATAGTTCTTTGCATTGAATTATCATTAGTTTTAAATTTTCAAATTTTAATATTAAATATAATTATAACAAATAGGAAAATATTTTATAAGATTATTTTTTAAAATTTTTTTAAATATTAAACATAGTAGAAAATTATTTAATAATCATAATTATTTTGAATAACAATCTCTTTTTATGGAATTTTTACATATTAATCTTAACAAAAATAATTCAGTAAGGTGTTTCTTGATATGTAATTTTTAAATCTTAAACGTTAATTAAATCTGACGATTCATATCGATAGTTCTCGTTTCTCACAATAGATATTAGTTCTCACTGGATACACTCCCTATATCGATTATACTTCTAAGTAAAACAAGTATTGTTATTCTTGTCTGATTAATATCTATACTTTTATTTTCTTGTAAAAATGCAAGAGAAAACAAATGAAAATTCTAATTATTTTTTAAAGTATTGAAAATAGAGAAAATGGTGTTGGAATATTTTATAATTAATTAAAAACAAAAAAACATACCTTCTTCTAACCGCTTAAAAAAATAATTATAAATCAATAGAAATTACAATCAAATAAAATATGGCCAACATTTTGATTCATTATTGTACAACTTTATTAAAAAAGTTCATAACTTGAGGAATACATGAAAAACATATAAATAAATTTTCCACAAAAATCGTTGGTGTTGCTATAAGAGTTAATCAATAATTTTATTTTAGAAGAGCAATCATATTATATTTACCAATTAAGTTTTTCTGTTATATTATTTTTACTTAATATTAATTTAAAATCTTTTCTTCAATTGTGTTGAGATTGTAATTCCTTGTGTCGAAACAGGTTGTTCGAAAGAAATAAGGTAATGTTAAAATAGCCTAGTGAGTGCGTCGAAGTTGTGTAGTTGTCGAACTGTCGAAGGAGTTAGCCTCGACGAAAATTTCGACTTAGGCTTAAAGTTATAGTTTTAGCAGAATTAGGTATTTGGGCTTTGATTTTGGCCTTTGATTAGGGAGCAAGCAATCTCAAAATCTATAAATAGACTGTAACCCATATTGTGGTAAACACTTGCAGTTCCATATTTTGAGAATAATATGCAGTTTGAATAGCAGAGAGAAAAATTCTGCAGAAATATTCTCTTCTTCTTCCTCTTTTGTTCAAACCTTAATTCCCCTTCTTTTCCAATTCATCTTTTCTTTCTTTTTCAATTATCATTGTGCAGTAGAATCATCTTGTAACACCCCGAATTTAATTAAATTGGTTAATTAAATTATTGAAGGATTTAAATATTCGATTTAGTCGAATTTGGATTGCCGGTGTTATTTAAGGGCATATTTGGAATTATTAAATTGAAGTCCAAAAATAATATTAAGAATAATATTATTTATAAGTCGGAATTATTACATTGATGGAATATTATTAAAGGTGATATAATTGATTATTTGAGTTATATATTTTATTGGGCCTAAATTGATTTTGAAGGATATTAAATAAAGAGAAAGTTTAAACACTAAGCCCAATTGGTTTTATATTAGGGTTTTAGAGATTTAGAAAGAGGAGAGTTGTCATAATGAAGAAACAAGAATAGAAGAGAAAGAGGCAAGTCTTGGAGAAGAAGAAGAAGAAGCTTGGAGATTTTTACCCATGGTGTCAATTGAAGGTGCAATTAGAGACCCATTGAGTTGCTTCAATTGATAAGGTAAGGGTGAGATTCTCTTCCTATAATGGGGCTTATGAAATTTTGTATGTGGAGAATTGGGTGTGTAAATTTACTGCATTGGGTGTGTTAGATTGTTGTTTTTGGAAATTATAAATAATTAACTTCATCAATGAAATGTCATGTCAAACACATATAGTTCATATTCTAAATTGAGGCTCATGTATCAGTAGTCAATGACATCATTTGATGATTAAGAGACAATAAAAATCTTAAAATCACTTATTGTTTTTTATTTAATTGCATACAATCTCTACCAATTATTACACGACTAGGAATTTTCAAACGAAGTGATACACAACTCATAAATCCTTTAAATACAACACCTTCAACGTGTTTAAAGTAAAGCTCATCAATAATTATCATCTTAACAAGCACCAATCTACACTCTTCTTGATTGAATTTAACAAGCTTAAAAGACACACTATTATTACCATCTACTTGCTTCCCAAGTACGATAATTTTTTGTTTCTTGTCTATTTTCCTACTTGAATTCTTATGACAAACATTATAATGTTTATTCGATTTTTTTCGTTCTATGTTTTTTACTAGGTCCGACCCTAAGGGGAGGCAATAAAGGCCTTTGCCTAGGGCCTTTAATTTTCCTTTTTTATAGGCCTTGTAATTTTCATACATAATTTTTATATCATTATAACTTACATGTCTACAGAGTTAGGTGTTACATCTTTTTCAAGAGAAAGCATCAAGTTAAGCTTGGATCATTTCCAACCTCTCATAATCATTTTGATTCTCTTCAAATCTCTTCAAATCTAGCATCTTGCAAATTAATGTTGGTATTTGTATTCCACATCTAAGGTAGAAGCAGATTGCAATCTCTTAAAATATGTATGTAATATGTTATTATGAAATATATTGTTACAGGGAGCAATGTATGTCTTTTTATATTTAATTGAACTGAAAATCTAATATATTCTTGTAAAATTGTATATCACCTAAATCATTAGTTTTAAATTTCTTTCTTATAGGAGATGTGTGCAATTTCAGGAATATGAACATTGAATTTAAAAATACATGCGTAAAAATTCAGCATCTCATCTATTTAGATTGAATATAAACATTGAATTTAAAAATACATGCGTAAAAATTCAACTGAACCATAGCAGTGCAAAAAGACATGTATAGTGATTTTCAATATCCATTAGTCGGTATTTATCATGAAAGGATTGCCATACTGCAGAGTCCAACTGAGGGTATATATATTTTTCTACCTGCAATGAAAATGGAATAAACATAAGCAACTATGCTATCTTATGCTTAACAAAATGAGACGACAAGAATCTAAGTGATAATGCCATCAGCAAACCCAGCACAACATGATAATGTAATGGCAGATTAATATAACCAAAATAATAATGGCAGATTTGGAGAAATAGGCCAACACACACAACATTGGCCTGACAATGGTCAGTGAGTATTTCTGGGAATGTTATCAAAATTATAATGTCCATGATGACCCGTACAGAAAAGATTAAGCAATTTCCCAGCAACCATGAAAAGATGATACAGTTGCAAGGCAATAAACTGTCTAGCAATTTCAACTTCACATCTTATATTGCCATTTTGAAGTTTTGAGTTTTATTACAATATTTCATTCATAAGCTATTGATATGTTTCTTTGATATAAAAAATTGATGTTTTTTTCTTGTCAAAATCATAAAGGAAGTATGAATCGTTTTGATAACAATGAAGTTTCGATTTTGTAAAAAAATGTGCACACTAATCTAATGAATCTTTATAATTCTATAATATCGAATATAGTGACGCCAAGGGTTTTTATGGAAAACTTATTTCTTTGTGCTCTTCCTCCAGTTACGAACCCACACAACAATGGATCAAAACTTTAGCCATATTTTATTTGGTCACAATTTTTATTAATCCTTTATTTTTCTTCTTAAACTATGACAATAATGTATGATTTTTTTTGCTTTTATTTAATTGAAAAATATCACAACAACATTTAATCTATATTTTAACTGCTTTTAAAAAATATATTAAAAACATCATTTTTTCTCATGCATTTTCCACAAGAAAATAAATTTATTGATATCAACCAGACAATGACAATAGTACTTGCAATACTTAGAACCATAAATGATTTTGTGTTTATCTTCAACAATCTTCTATGGATAATTATTAAGTAAATGTTCAAGAAAAATACAAAATCAATTATGCTTTTAAGTAAAACAAGTAATTTTATCATTGTACGATTGATACCAATACATTTACTTTATTGTAGAAAATGCATATGAAAAAAATGAACTTTTTAATTATTTTTTCAAAGCAGTGAAAAATAGAATAAATGGTATTGAAAGATTTTTTGATTAAATAAAAGAAAAAAAATGCTTTGTTCATATAGTTTAAGAAAAAATAACTAATCAATAAAAATTGTGACCAAATAAAGTATTACCAAAATAGAATAAATGGCGTTGGAAGATTTTTTATTTGTGTCTCCTGTGACACATTTACTTTTTTTGTTGTATAATAGCATAAAATATAAAATTTGAATTGGAAATTTTAAAATAAAAATAAAAAAAATAGTTGAAACTTTTAGATGAATTTCAAAATAATTAAATGAATAATTTATTATTATTTTAAAAAATAATAAGTAAAAACAATTACTGATATAGAATAAGTGATTTAGTATTAAAAATGTATTTAAATAAGAATATAATAATTTTAATTAAATAAGAATAGAATAAGTAAAAAATTTTATTGATCCGTTATTTTTCTTCTTTAACTATGCAAATAAATTATATTATTTTTTTGTTTAATTGAGAAATATTCCAACAATATTTACTCTATATTTTCACTGCTATGAAAAATAATTAAAGACTTCACTTTTATGATTTTTTTTATAGGAAGATAAATATATATCTATTGGACAAAGGGAACAATATTTGTTTAAGTTAGAAGCATAACTAATTTTGTGTTTTTCTATATATTCTTCTACAAATAATCATTAATTAATTACATGTAGAAGAATATTTAAGAAAAATACAATATCTATTATGCTTCTAAGTAAAACAAGTATCATTGCCTTTGTCTAATTAATACCTATACATTTAAAATAATAATAAATCACAAAAATTGCAATTAAACAAAATATGGCCAAAATTTTGTTTCATTATTGTACAACTTAATTAAAAAGGTTGTTAACTTGAGGAATACATAAAAAAAAATACAAAGAAATAAATTTCCCACAAAATCATTAGCGTCGGTATAAAAATTAAATAACAATTTTATTTTAGTAGAGAAGACAATATTATTTTACCAATTAATTTTTTTTGTTATACTATTGTTAATTAATATTAATCAATAATTTTTTCTTTATTTGTGTCTCTTATGACACATTTATTACTTTTTTATTTTATAATAGCGTTAAAAATAATTAAATGAATGATTTATTATTGTTATAAAAAATAATGAATAAAAACAAATTTTGATATAAGAAAAATGATTTTGTATTAAATTTTTATATTTAAAATTTTCTTACATCATAACTTATGTTACCGACACTCCTTTTTTTTTAAGGGTAAACATCAACATTTAATAGGTAATACAGAAGAAGTACAAGCAAAGTGACAAATATCAAGTAAAGGCATTTTCCATCCTCATAATAAAATCAACACTAACAATTAAGAACAAATTACATCAAAACAAAACAATTGGTTTAAACTTCCTTTATCCAATTCAATCATTCTCTAGTCCTTGTGTTTGTAAGGGTTGCACCCCTAGTCAGAGCCGTCTCAAACTTTTGAGAGGCCCTGTGTCAGAAGTTGATATTATTTTCAGTTGAATCGTGAATTTTTTTAAGAGGCCCTATTTAAACCTAAATTAGCAGTGAAATATATAACTGGAGGCCCTTTTTGCCATAGCTTAAATATGAACAAGTGTGAGGCCCTGTGCTTTAGGTCGCCTTGCACACCCTAAAAGACAGCCCTGCCCCTAGTGCGAGCTTTATTAATCAATTGCCTATTAAAAAAAAACACTAACAATTAAGCCTACCAAAATTTGGACAACAATAAACTTTGAGAAATTAGAATTCAATGGAGTATTACTAATCCAATTCCTTAATCCAAGCAACCAAACAAAATTCTTCCACAAAAGATAAATGAGTTTGATTAACTCTATACAATTACAAATCATTTCTTTAGCTTTATCACACACAGTTCGATTATACATGTTCCCCAATTTGATTAAACTCACCATCTTTAAAAGAATCTTTAAAAGAAGTATTTGTTGAAAGGAAGAGAGATAGACTATTACAAAATGAACACAATATCCTATTACAAAATGATTAGAAATACGAGTACGTCTATAATAGTTTTTGGCATTACCTGCCCTTGACGTTTTTGGCATTACATGCCCTTGACCTTGTAAGTCCTCTTCACCTCTTGAGTCTTCCTCGTAATCAACCTCATTGATTTTCCACATAAATTCAAGCTCAAAGTATAGCATACTAATGTTAGTTTTTTTTTTTCTTTCAAAATACTTACTTGTATATGATATTAAACAAGCAATCAGTCATTGCAACCATTTCTTAAAATTATATAAAACTGGTCGAAGGAAAAGAAAAATAAAATATAGTAAAACAAATAATTCAATTGGACAGACAGAAAAAACTTTACAACTTAATGCAGTGAGTTGTCCAAAACAATATCTAACCAGGTGAAAATGATATGGTACCGAAATTCTAATGTTTTGTTTTGACTAGATAATGTGGAACATTTGAAATCTTGCCAAATAATCATGTTAACTTTCTTAATATGAAGTGATAAAGTTATACACCAAAAATGGTACAGAAATTTTAATATAATTATTTTAACATTTAAAATCACTTGATATTTTAACAAGTTTATGTAAATTGAATCCATGATATATTGATGTTTTGTTTCTTATAAAAATTATAAAGGAAGAATGAACCGTATTGATATTATTATAATATTACATTTTAAAATTGTTTATATGGTTTATTGATAAATATATTGATGGTTTTTTTGTCAAAATCATATTAACTGTTTTGGTATCAATAAAGTTTTGATTCTGTAAAAGAAAAATATGCATAATAATCTAATGAATATATACAATTCTATAATATCGAATATAATGACGCTAAAGGCTTTTATGAAAAACAATTATTTGTGCTCTTTATATTTTCTCATGTTATGAATCTAAACAATAAAACTGTACAATAAAGGAAGAAAATGATCATATTTTATTTCTTCCAATTTTCATTGACTCATTACAATATTTCATTTAAAATTTTTTGATATGGTTTTTTGATAAATATATTATTAATTTTTTCTTCTCAAAACCAAAAAGGAAGTATGAATGGTTTTGGTAAAAATGAAGTTTTTATTATGTAAAAAGGAAAATGATTTATGGTACGAAAAACAATGCTAGACGAAACTCACGAAGTGTAACTTTAATGCCACAACCCCCATGATGTCTACACAAGGCAATAGTGACTTGTTGACCCTCCAATAAAAAGCTAACACATTATTATTCTTGCAATTCGTTAAATAAATACCTCGTACCCTATAGCATTTCTCATGTAAAAAATAAGGCACAACATTCTAATGAATCTTTATAATTCTTAAATATCGAATATAGTGATACCAATGATTATTGTGGAAAAAAACTTCTTTGAACCCACATAGTAATAAGGTTGTACAAAAATGGAACAATATCTTGGTCATATTTTACTTGATAACTATTTTTGTTGATCCTTTATTTTTCTTTTTTAAATTATGTGAATAAAGCATGATTTTTTTTTTGCTTTTATTAAACTGAAAAATATACCTATACCATTTACTATATATTTTCATTGCTATAAAAAACTAATTAAAAACTTCATTTTTTTCTCCTATAATACTAGAAAATGAATGTATTGAGATCAATTGGACAACAACAGCAATACATGTTTTGCTTTAGAAGCATAATCAATTTGATATTTTTATTGAACACTATTCTACAAGTAATTATTTAGTAATCATCTTTAGAAAAATGTTCAAGAAAAGTACAAAATCTATCATGCTTCTAAGTAAAACAAAAATACTTCTCATTGATTGATACCAATATATTTATTTTCCAAAAAAAATGCATGAGAAAAAAAATTAAGTTTTGAATAGTTTTTTGAAGTTGTGAAAAATAGAGTGTTGGAAGATTTTTTAATTAAATAAAACCAAAAATCATATTCACATAATTTAAATAGAAAAATAACGGATCAACAAAAATTATGATCAAATAAAATATGGCCAAAACTTTGTTCTATTTCTGTATAACTTTATTGTGAGGGTTCATAAAGCACAAATAAAAAAGTTTTCTACAAAAATTGTTGGTGTCACTATAAGAGATAACCCACAAGTCACCATGAAATTTCAGATATGGATGCAACATCACATATGCATATACACTCCTTTAAACAAGGTGTTTCCATTCCTGTCACTCATATTTCTTTTCAAATAAGTAAAGCCTAAAAAAATCTTTTGTAACACCCACCTTATTTAAAGATTTTGCTTTCATGAACCGTTTTATTTTAGGAGAGTAGAAAATAATATATTACCAATTAAGTTTTATTGATTTAATATTTTCCTTAATATTAGTTTATAATCTTTTCTTTATTTCTTTTGTTACACATTTATTATTTTTTGTTTTATAATTCCTTTACCTCAAAAGTTTGAATTGGAAAATTTAAAACAATCAAAGAGATGATCTAATATATTCTGCAATGTTTTTTTTTTCTACAAAACAATCCCAAGTATGAAAATATTTAGAAGCATTTTTGGAATCAACATCATTTGGATTTTCCACAATATTTATAGAAGCATAATCAACATTCGATTTCTCCTGTATTAACAACAGTTGCATATTATATCAAAAATAAAGAATTGGAACTATTTAACCAAAGGGACAATTTTTTTTGACAAACACTGTCATTCAATAGTTATCTAACTTGAAAGCCTGGAAAGTAAAATTTGCGAACATAAGGAGACTACTTAGTTATATAAATTCAAACCATAAATATAATATAATGATACAGTTCTTCTGTTTCAAAAAACATTTGAATTGGATAAACAGAGGAAACACTTAACAGCTAAATGCAGCAAAATGTAAAAAAGAAAAAAAAACTAATCACAATCAAAAGAAACTGTTAGGTTAACTAGAGCCTTCAAGATAATGCCAATAATCATGTTAATTTTTTTGACATGTAATGATAAAGTTATACACTAAAAATGATACAGAAATTCTGATATAATGATTTTAATATTTGAAATCACTTAATACTACCTCTGTATGAAAGTGGATACTCGTTTATATATTTGTTTTCCAATGACCTACCTTCATTGTAGCTATTTCCGCCATGCTCTCCGTTTGACTAAGAATTATAACCGATTGCTGTTTCACTCACTTTTAGGTTTTGAATGGTATGTACTGGTTTAGAAGTCGGAACCTTCGGATCTTATATAAGAAAAAAAATTAAGTAAATGGATCAAGAAATTAAAGTACTATTAATACAATCAACTAATACATAGCTAAACCGTTCCACTTACAACTAATAACGAATACTGAGTTTTTAAATAAATTAAATAAATTTTTGTTTGAAAGAATTTATGAAAGGTGAGATATGTAATGACATTAGTCAAAAAAAATTATACTAATATTTGAAGAAAAAATTAATTTAAAATAATAAAATATAAAAAATTGTGTGATATTAAATAATTAGGGAAATTACACTGGGTTGGGGTCGAAGCTTGTCTTCTTAATTTTTTTATGTTGTTTATTTCGAAGTATTTGTTAATAATTTTATGGTGATATCCTAAAGTGTTAAGTTGAGTGTTGATGACACTTATATTTTGTTGATGTTATGAATGGTTGGAGTTAAGACTCAATTTTATGGTGGAATTATAATTAATTTATTTTATAATGAATATGCTGCATTATTTTTAAAAAGGGTTTGGTTTCGTAAAAGCCTCATAAACGAGTACATTTGATTTAATGTAAATTCTTGTGTAACCCGTGTTACGGAGCAAGATAATTGTGATGTTTTATGAAGTGTGAAATGTGTTTACATGATTAAATTCTACAACATCAAATATAATGACACCAGAGAGATTTTATGAAAAACAATTATTTTTTTTTTTAATAAGTAATGAGATTAAAAACCGGATTAAAACCGGAAACCGAATACACAAGCTATCACCTCTTTATACAGGATAGAGGGAAATTATGCCAAGCATAAAAGTTACAATTTAAAGAAGATCCGTTAACTATTCTAAACCACTTCCACGAGCTCAAAACGATCGCCGAGAGGCATTCATCAAAGCTGAAAATATTGCCTTTAAAGATGATGGCATTCCGCATCAACCAAACATTCCACAGAGTCGATAACCAAATAATTCCCACAGTTAAACGATCTTCTTTAGCCTTAACCTTATCAGCATGATCCAAAAAATTCCTCAACTCCTCCAAAGACAGATTCATAGAGTCACCAAGCCATTGACCCACCTTTGTCCAAATTCCTCTGGTTACCGAGCAAGAGTCAAATAAATGACTGGAATTTTCTGGAAGAGAGAAACAGAAAACGCAGCCACATTCGGAATCGTTGCCAACAATTATTTGTGCTCTTCATATTTCCTGAAGTTATGAATCCAAACAATAAAGTCGTACAACAATGGAACAAAATTTTGGTCATATTTTATTTGATCCAAGTTTCATTGACTTGTTATTTTTCTTCTAAAACTATGAGAATAAATAATTTTTTTGTTTTATTTAATTGAAAAATATTACACCAATATTTACTCTATATTTTTAGAGCCTTAAAAAAATAATTAAAAAATTCATTTTTTCTTGTGCATTTTCTACATAAAAATAAATGTATATGTATTGACAACAATGGCAACACTACTACTTATTTCACTTAGAAACATAATCAATTTTGCTTTTTTCTTGAATATTTTTTTACTGGAGTAAATATTGAAGAAAATTCTCTTAGAAAATGCATGAAAAAAAAGAAGTTTTTAACGTTTTTTTTAAATTAGTAACAAATATAGTAAATGTGTTGAAAGATTTTTTAATTAAATAAAAAAAACTTATCATATAGTTTAAGAAAATAAATAACAAATCAATAAAAATTGCTCAAATAAAATATGGTAAAAACTTTATTTCATTGTTGTACGATTTTATTGTGAAAGTTTATAATTTGAAGAATACATAAAAAGCACAACAAAATTTTAATTTCACAAAAATCATTGGTTTAACTATAAGAATCAATTAACAATTTTTATTTTAGAAAATGACAATAATATTTTACCAGTTAAGTTTTCTGGTTCTAATATGTTTTATATATTTAATATTAATTTATAATCCTTTATTTATTTATGTCTCTTATGACACGTTTATTATTATTTTTTTATAAATAGAGTTAAATTGACAATTTGAGTTGGAAAGTTTAAAAAAAAAAAAGAGGGAAAATGGTTGAAATTTTTAGATTAATTTCGAAATAATTAAATGAATGAATTATTATTTTAAATGATTTTAAATAATTCCATTGAAAATATTACAACAACCTTTATTTTATATTTTCATTGATTTTAAAAATAATAATTACAAATTTCATTTTATCTCATGCATTTTCTGCAGAAACATAAATGTATTGATTTCAATCATAGAATTACAACAATACTTGATTTTACTAAGAAGCATTTTTCTTCAACATTCTTCTTCCGATACTTATTGAGTAAATATTTTGTAGAAGAATATTCAAGAAAACTACAAAATCAATTATGATCCTAAGTAAAATAAGTAGTGTTAACAATACATTTATTTTTCGGTAGAAAATGTATGAGAAAAAAAATAAAGTTTTTAATTATTTTTTAAAACACTGAAAAATAGAATAAATGGATTTGGATGATTTTTAATAAAAGCAAAAAAAAAATGTGATATTCATATATATATATATATATATATATATATATATATATATATATATATATATATATATATATATATATATATATTGATCGTACCTGATCAGAAGAATCGTCAAGGCAGCAGAATCTGGCTTGGAGAGCAAGATGGGGGGGGGGGTACCTGCAAGGTTCTCCGATGCTTAAGTCAGTAGCTATCAGAGAATGAGGGTTGAGAGTGAAGAATAGAATACCTGACCCTCTAGTGAAAGAGGGTATTTATAGCCCCCAGCGCTGGGCCAAGGTTCCCTAATTGGGCCAGATCCAATTGGAGGCCCACGTGCTAGGGAACTGCCAGAACGTCCCGTGCTAGGGCTGAGTCAGCAGGAGACTCACGTTCTGGATGCACATAGCGTAGGGTTCGGAGATGGTTGACCGAATCCTTCGCTGAGACGTGACGCGTGGTCTTCGCGCGTGGATAGCTCTTGGTGGTTATCCAGTGAGTGGGCCCAAAAGATTTGGGCCTGCTCGGCCGGAGTCTTCGCGCGGGGGCAGCCCTTAACGGTTGCCCAGCAATTGGGCCTAAGGGAATTGGGCCTGCTCGGCTGGTAACAAGGGTTGGGCTTGCTCGGCCTAGTCCAGAACAGGAGCCCCCCAAGTCATTAGCCTTATAAGGGTGGTGACTTTGACGAGGAGGTTTAGCCGAGCACGGGTAACGTTTCCAATTCCTGGGCTACTCGAGGACTTTGGTCGGCCGTTGCCTTTGGTTTTTGACGTTTTGGTTGTCACTCGTCAGCGTGATTGACAGGTGTCAGTTGTATAGGCTGTAATCATTACTGCACCGTTTTTAGGGATGGAAATAGGCGGTGTCTTTTGGAGTTCCCAAGACCTTTGGGACGCGTGGCAGCCTTTCGTGGAGGGAGCCGCCTTTGGGGTGTAGGCAATGATGGCGTCTCCTAGGCTGCCTAGGCCATCATGACACCCTTTGGCCTTCTTTCCCTATATAAGGAGTGAGGAGGTCACTCATTTGACACTTAACATTTTCCAAGCCTTCAAGATTCGCTCACTGCTCTCCTCCTCGTCTCGTTCATATCTTCTTCGCTTTCTTCAAGTAAGTTCCTCGTCTCCTTCATATCTTTATTTAAGTTTTATGTATTAGTTTTGAGTGCGGAGGGCGCGATTGATGAGTGTGACGAGCAAGGTTTATGAATTAATCGAGGAAACCTAGAAGATAATCGTTTCTCCCATGCGTTTGCCGAGTGAGTTTTGAGTGAACAGAGCTAGAACGTTTGAATGAGACGTCCAGCTTTTAGGATTACTAGGGAGCAGTATGAAGGCCACGAGCAGCGGAGGTTATATGTCTCGACGAGGGCATGAGTTCGCCGACCTCCGCTGCGTGCGATGACTATGCTGGGCGTTTTAGCTCGTCGGCCATTTGATCAACGGATGATGAACAAAGTGTTTCGTAGGGAGATCGGCGACACCCTCGAGGTATACATGGACGATATGATCGTCAAATCTCGGGAAGATACCAACCACACCTCCCATCTCGAGCGCGTATTCGAGCAGGCCAGATCCTGCAAGATGCGCTTCAACCCAGAGAAATGCACCTTCGGCGTTCGAGCAGGCAAATTCCTCGGTTTCTATCTGACTGAACGGGGAATAGAAGCCAACCCGGATAAATGTCGAGCATTCTCTGAACTCCCCACTCCTAACAATAAAAAATCCATCCAAGTCTTAAACGGGATGCTCACTGCACTATCACGCTTCGTCGCGAAATCCGCCCAGCACGCCCTCCCTTTCTTTAAGCTGCTACGCAAAGAAGCAGCCTTCGAATGGTCCGAAGAATGCGAGCAAGCACTTGCACACCTTAAGCAAGTACTTTCCGAACCGCCCGTCCTTTCTCGACCAGACGACAACGAGCCTCTGTATCTTTACCTAGCTGTTTCAAACGAGGCAGTCAGCGCGGCACTGATCCGAGAAACCGTAGACGGACAAAAACCCGTATATTTCACCAGCAAAGCCCTACAGGGACCCGAGGTGCGATACCAACAGATCGAGAAAGTCGCCATGGCCCTAGTAATAGCGGCCAGAAGGCTACGATACTACTTCCTCGCCCACACAATCTTTGTTCGGACGGACCAACCCATCAAGCAACTCCTCAGCCGACCAGACATGGCCGGCAGAATGCTGAGATGGTCCCTCGAGCTTTCGAAATTCGACGTACAGTATGAGAGCAGGAAAGCACTAAAAGCACAGGCACTGGCGGACTTCGTAGCCGAGATGACCTCTATCGCCGACTCGCCCGACATGACCAAGGACAAATGGACCATCTACGTAGATGGCACCTCGAGCAGCTCGGGCAGCGGGGCAGGCATTATCTTGGAAAACGACGAGGGACTTATCATAGAAATATCCTTAGTCCTATCTTTCAACACATCGAACAACCAGGCCGAATACGAAGCCCTCCTCGCAGGCCTGAGACTCGCCGAGGACGTAGGCGCACGAGAGATCAAGATCTATACGGATTCCCAACTCGTCGCATCCCACGTCAGCGGCGACTACCAGGCCAAAAACGACATACTCGCCGAATATCTCGCGCTCGTCAAGGACAAGATGAAAAAATTCGCCAAAGCAGAAGTCGAGCATATTCCCCGAGAGCACAACTCGCGCGCCGACATACTATCCAAACTTGCGAGCACGAGAAAGAAAGGGGGAAACAAATCAGTTATCCAAGAAATTCTGCCCAGGCCAAGTATAGGCGAAAGCGCGCGACCTCTACAGATATTCGCCATCGGGGACAACCAATGCTGGATGACCCCAGTGTACAACTTCCTCACGAAAGACGAGCTCCCCGCTGACGCGAAAGAAGCTTCAGCAATAAAAAGACGAGCATGTTCATACACTATCCTCGAAAACAAACTGTACCGACGAGGTTTCTCCATTCCCCTCCTTAAATGTATCGATGCCTCGCAAGCACTGGAGGTGCTCCAAGAGCTCCATGGTGGAATCAACGGCCAGCACCTCGGCGGGCGGTCACTAGCTAGGAAGGCCCTCAGAGCCGGCTACTACTGGCCGACCATGCAGCAAGACGCCAAGGAACACGTCAAGAAATGCGACAAATGCCAGCGTCACGCCGACATGCACCTGGCTCCGCCGAACGAGCTCAAATCTCTCTCCTCACCTTGGCCTTTCTCCACGTGGGGAATGGACCTCCTCGGACCTTTCCCGGTCGGATCCTATCAAAACAAATACCTGGTGGCCGCTGTGGACTACTTCACGAAATGGATAGAAGCTGAAGCGCTCGCTAAAATCACATCCCAAAACGTACTCCGATTTTACAAGCGGAACATACTCGCTCGATTCGGAGTCCCACAGGCGATAATAACCGACAACGGCACCCAGTTCACGGGCAGAAAATTCCAGGAATTCGTGGCCAAACTCGGGACGAAGCAGCACTTCACTTCGGTCGAGCACCCCCAAACCAACGGACAGGCTGAAGCCGCCAACCGGGTCATCCTCCGTGGGTTGAAGAGAAGGCTGGGCGAGGCGAAAAAAGCTTGGGTCGAAGAGCTACACAGCGTCCTCTGGGCGTACAGGACGACCCCACATTCGACCACGGGCGAAACACCGTTCAGGTTAACCTATGGCACCGAAGCCGTGATCCCCGTGGAGATCCGAGAACCATCTCGTCGGACTGAGTCACCTCTCGAGGAAGAACTAAACGACGAAGCCATGAGAGAAGAGCTCGACATGGTCGAGGAAATCCGAACAGGATCCTCCCTCCGTGAAGCAAAACTGAAACAACAGATAGCCTTACGCCATAGCACTAAAGTTATCAAACGCGGAATCGAAATCGGAGACTTGGTCCTCCGCCGAAACATGAAAGATTCGCGCGAAGGCAAACTAGCCCCAAACTGGGAAGGTCCGTACCGAGTATACGATAAAACCGAAAACGGTGCGTATTACCTCGAGAACCTTCTCGGCGAAAAACTAGCTCGACCTTGGAATGCTGAAAAACTCAGACGCTACTACAGTTAGAAACAACCTAACGCTACCCGGCCGCTCGTGACGAACACGAGGAAAACTGGGCAAGGACTCGCGCCATGGTACAAGCGCGTATGCTCCACGACAGCTTCAGTCGGATAACCCTACCAGGAGGCAAAGCCGACTACGCGGCGGGCCTTACACGCAGACCCTCCGCGGAAGTACCTGCACGGCAGAACCCCAGCTCGCGATGGGATCGTTCACGCCGCGAGCACCTAGCCCCGACCGCGGCCTCGAGCTCGCTTATAGCGCACACCTGCTCTGCGCACCCGGACCGTACCCCACACGCCCGGGCCATAAACCTCGGTCGAGCACAAGCATTATTCGAGCATAGACATAAAACATTCAACGATAAAATCAGATAAGCACAAGTAAATGTTGAAACATAAAGCACAATGACATTAAAATCCGACCAAATTGGCCGGGATATCCAAATATTACAAACATTATCCGGGCATTGCCCCATTAAAAACATTGGCACGCAGGCCACAAAATATTGGCGCGCAGGCCACAAAATTGGCACACAGGCCACAACCAAGAATAAACAGATCAGACATCACCGTCCTCATCCTCGGCACCGTTGTCCTCACCCGGGGGCCCCTGCTCGTCTTCCCAGTCCTCGAACTCCGGGTTTGATTCAATTCGCCCGTCCACGACCTTGTGATATGGACCAATGCCCTTCGTCACCAGGCGCGGGTTGAGGACTTTCAGCTGATCCACGGCATCTTTAAAACCGACCCCCAAGGTAGCGACACAGTCGATCTCCAGCTCCCGAACCTTGCCCAGGAGCTGAGAATGCGTCACCAAGGCTTTCTCGTCCTCATCCTCCTCGGCAGCAGGGAGATGAGTCCTCTCCAACTCAGCAATTCTCTCGCGGAGCCTTTTTCCCTCGGCCTCCAAGTCCGCAACCTTATTACGCTCTTTAACGAGATCCTCCACTATGCCGCTCTGGACCTCATACTTGTCCTTGTACTGTTCGAACTCGTGCTCCAGCTCATCGTATTTGATCTGGAGAGCATCGTAGTCCTTCTGAGGACAGACATTCTGAGCATTAAGAGCCAAGGCCAAGGCGGCCACCCTCATCATCCCTTCGAGGTCCTCGGACAAATCCTTGTCTCGAGCCACCCGGTCCCGCCTGACGATGTGCCTCACCTCCTCGCGCTCGAGGAGAACATTTTTCTTTGAGAAGATTCCCCTATGCAGAGTACAAGAGGGCAGCACTATGTCTTCCTCGGAGGGGTTGTCAATGATAAGAGGACGAAGCTTCGCGGTCCCTTCATTCTTTTGCTTCTTTCCGGCTGGAGAACCACGCGAGGTCGTCCCAACTGACGAAGGAGAGCCACTGTCGGGGACACTCGCGGCAGCCGCCTTGACCTCCTCAACCCACGATCGTTTCACGGACACTTTGATGGCCCCCTTGTTCTTGGCCCGCATCTTCGTAACTTTGTCATGCAAGTCGGCCATTTTTCCTGCAAAATAAAGAGTTAGAACCAAAAAGGTATTGTTTAAACAAATAATAGCCAACTCACCTAACAAAATCATAGCGTCCCCGTAACTTCCGCACTCGAGGACAGCTTTGGTGTTGATGTGCCGAGGCTCCAGCATAGGGCCCCCATCTTCCTCGAATAGGGGATCCCCGTTGGGATATGTACAGATTGCCGGTTTAAACCCGTCCACGTAGGAAGCGAGCCGTTGATACCCCCTAGTATCACGCTCATTGAGGTCCAGACGATGTAATAGTCGGTCCCACGCTCGAAATGGTCAGGTTGCCACTCTAACGGGAACCGGGCAGCTGGCCCCACTCTCCTCACCCCATCCTCAATGTACTCGCGCTCCTCGAAAAAATGATTCTCGGCATCAGGAGTGAGCGGCTTAATTATAAAATACCGACTCTTAAAATGCTTGATAGAGTCCTGGTAAATGGCGAACAGCTTCTTCGGCTGCTTAAACGACACCCAACTCCACTTGACGTCGGCACCGATTTTAATATTGCCTAATCCGGAAGAATCGTTTGTGGTTTATTGTGATGCTTCTAAGATGGGTTTAGGAGGTGTGCTCATGCAAAACGGTAAGGTTGTTGCTTATGCATCAAGACAGTTGAGAGTTCATGAGAAGAACTATCCCACGCATGATTTAGAACTTGCTGCTGTAGTGTTCATGTTGAAGATTTGGAGACATTATCTCTATGGTTCTAGATTTGAAGTCTTTAGCGACCATAAGAGTTTGAAGTATCTGTTTGATCAGAAGGAATTGAATATGAGACAACGAAGGTGGTTAGAACTGTTGAAAGATTATGATTTCGGTTTGAATTATCATCCAGGAAAAGCTAATGTTGTTGCTGATGCCTTAAGTCGTAAGACTTTGCATATGTCGGCAATGATGGTTAAGGAGTTGGAATTAATTGAGCAATTTCGGGATATGAGTTTGGTATGTGAAGTGACTCCTACGAGTGTTCGATTGGGTATGTTGAAGATTAACAATGATTTTCTGGATAGTGTCAGAGAGGCCCAGAAGTTGGATATGAAATTGGTTGATTCAATGATTGGAGTCGACCAAGCTGAGAATGGTGATTTCAAGTTAGATGCGCACGGTGTGTTGAGGTTCCGTGATCGGATTTGTATACCTGATGATGTGGATTTGAAAAGATCTATTCTTGAGGAAGGTCATGGGAGTAATCTGAGTATTCATCCCGGAGCTACAAAGATGTACCAAGATTTGAAGAATTTGTTTTGGTGGCCTGGAATGAAGCGTGACATAGCTCAGTTTGTGTATGCATGTTTGACTTGTCAGAAGTTGAAAGTTGAACATCAGAAGCCTGCTGGTTTAATGCAACCGTTAGAAGTCCCTGAATGGAAATGGGATAGTATTTCCATGGATTTTATGACAAGTTTGCCGAATACCATGAGAGGACATGATTCGATTTGGGTGATTGTTGATAGGCTTACGAAGTCAGCTCATTTCATACCTATTAACATCACTTATCCGATTTCGAAATTGGCGGAAATTTATGTCCGTGTGATTGTGAAGTTGCATGGTGTTCCTTTGTGTATTGTTTCAGATAGAGATCCGAGGTTCACTTCAGATTTTTGGAAGAGTTTGCAAGAGGCGTTGGGTTCTAAGTTGAGGTTGAGTTCGGCGTATCATCCTCAGACCGATGGTCAAACGGAGAGAACGATTCAATCTTTGGAGGATTTGTTGAGATCTTGTGTTCTTGAGCAGGGAGGTACGTGGGATACTTATCTTCCATTGATAGAGTTCACATACAACAATAGTTACCATTCGAGTATCGGTATGGCACCGTTTGAAGCGTTGTATGGTCGAAGGTGTAGGACTCCATTGTGTTGGCATGAATCGGGTGAGAGTGTAGTACTTGGACCTGAGATTGTTCGAGAAACTACCGAGAAGGTTAAGTTGATCCGTGAGAAGATGAAGACTTCGCAAAGTAGGCAGAAGAGTTACCATGACAAGAGGAGGAAAGATTTAGAATTCCAAGCTGGTGATCAAGTATTCTTGAGAGTTACGCCGGTTACCGGAGTAGGGAGAGCCTTGAAGTCGAAGAAGCTCACTCCTCATTTTATTGGACCGTATCAGATTTCAGAGAAGGTTGGTAATGTGGCGTATAGGGTGGCTTTACCGCCTAATCTTTCGAATTTGCATGATGTGTTTCACGTGTCGCAACTTCGGAAGTATATTCCTGATCCTTCGCATGTAATTCATATGGATGATGTACAAGTGCGGGATAATCTCACGGTGGAGACTATGCCGATAAGAATTGAGGATCGCGAAACGAAGACGCTTAGAGGAAAAGAGATTGCTTTGGTGAAGGTGGTTTGGTCGGGAACTACCGGTGAAAGTATGACGTGGGAATTGGAGAGCAGAATGCGCGAGTCGTATCCTGAGTTATTCGATTGAGGTAATTTTCGAGGACGAAAATATTCTAAGTGGGGGAGAGTTGTAACGACCGATTTTCTTTAATTATTTATTCATGTGAATTAAGTGTGCATTATGTGTTAATTATATGTTTAATTGATTTTATGTTGTTTTATTTGGGAATTATTAGTATATAAATAAGATAGTAAGTGTGATTGATAATTGGGCCTAAGTTGGTATTAGTAAGTGAGGGGTGTTAGTTAGAGCCCATTAGTAATTTAAGATAGTAAGGGTTTAACTAAAACTAGGGTTTTAGAGGAAATAGAAATTAGAAGTTCATTTTGGGGTTTTTGGTGAAAGAAGAGTAGAGTGAAGAGAAAGGGGAGAATCTCAAGGTTGAAGATAGAGTTGGCTTCAATCCAAAACCTAAGGTAAGGGTGGGATTCTTTCATGCTAAAGGGATGTATGATGATGTTTTGGGTGGGGTTTTGATTATATGTTGTTATCCATGAATGTGTAGAAATTGAATGGAGATTGTTAGAGATTATAATTGACTTCTATGAAATTGTGAAATCTAAGCATGATTGAAGATGTTATGATGTTATAAGACCCATAATATGTGTTGTATTTGTGTTTATACCATGTATTCTGTGGTTGTTCGTGATGTTTGATGTTTTCCAACTTGATTGGGTTGAGTTTAGGGGTTTTGTGATGGGTTTCGTATGCTGTTTTCTGTGTTTTGGGGTTTTCTGAAATCGTCAGTTCGCGCCGCGAACCCTTGTGCGCGCCGCGAACCTCTTGGTAGGAACTTGGGAAAAACTGGATCTGCTCAGTTCGCGCCGCGAACTGCTTGGCAGAAAGTTGGGGATTTTTGGATTCGCTCAGTTCGCGCCGCGAACCCTGTTTTGCAGTATTTTTCCTAAACTTTGAAATGATGTAACTTTTGAACCGTAACTCCTTTTTAAGTGCCGTTTGAACCCATGTGAAGCCATAGTTGAGACCTTTCTAATGCATATGATTTAGGAATGCTTACAATCCTTTTTAAATCCTTCTTTAAATGTATTTGTTTGGTGTTATGATTGGTGCGGTGAAGTGGTGTATTGTTGTATGATGATGCAACGTAGCGACGTGATTGGAAAGTGGTGAATTACTATAAAAGTAATGATGTTTAGTCGGTATTTGCGATGTATTTGTGAATGTCGTGTTTGTATGGATGTTGCATTTAGTGAGTCACATCCATTGCATAAAGAGACGGTGGCCTTAATGGTAAAAAGTGACGGTGGCCTTAATGGCAATTAGCGACGGTGTGCCCAATGGCAAATCTTGAGACGTGGGAGTTTTACTCCAAATGGTACCACATGCATTTGCATAAGTCGAGTCACACATGAATTGCATTCGAGTCTTGTTTGATTATGATGTGGTGACTTGATGATGAGATGCTTGTTGCTATTGTGTGGAATCTTACTTGCGAATTGTATATATTGTCATAGTTGAATTGATGATATTGTTATCGTTCCTTAAGTTGATTATGTGTTGTGAAATCATTGTATTGAGTATGGGGATGAGAAGTGGTGACCAATGTATGATCTTTTATCTTGCTTAGAATATTATCATACGTTTCTTTATAATGAATGATATCTCACCCCTTATGTTTGAATGTTACCCTCCGTTGGTAACGTGCAGGTAACGACGTGGAGTAACCGTGTACCTTATAGCTCGAGTCGGTGTGTCAATGCTCGGATACGTAGCACTCGGGGGGATGTTTGCGATACTTGCTTGTGTCTTGTTTTATGTTGATTATCTTTTCTTGAACTTTGATGTTGTGTCTTGTGGAGACGTTTTGGACACCTTGTGCCATGTTGGCAAGGACATATGTTGATCTAGATATTATGTTGTTATTTGAATTCCGCTGCAATGTGACGAAGTTGTTTGGATTTGAAAGATTGATGAATTAAGAGTTTCCTCTGATATAAGTGTTATGTATCCATGTACTTTGAGCATGAATTGTAGTTTTGTTTAAGTCGAATATGTGATGCCTCAAATTTGTTGCTTCTTTCGATGTTTTATACTCTGATTTCTCTTAATATTTGAGGGGTAGATTTGGGGTGTTACAAGGGTGGGGTTCTCTTCCTATAATGGGGCTTATGAAATTTTGTATGTGGGGAATGGGTGTGTAAATTTATTGCATTGGCTGTGTTAAATTGTTGTTTCTGGAAATTATAAATAATTAACTTCATCAATGAAATGTCATGTCAAATACAGATAGTTCATATTCTAAATTGAGGCTCATGTATCAGTAGTCAATGACATCATTTGATGATTAAGAGACAATAAAAATCTTAAAATCACTTCTTGTTTTTTACACGACTAGGAATTTTCAAACGAAGTGATACACAACTCATAAATCCTTTAAATACAACACCTTCAACGTGTTTAAAATAAAGCTCATCAATAATTATCATCTTAACAAGCTCCAATCTACACTCTTCTTGATTGAATTTAACAAGCTTAAAAGACACACTATTATTACCATCTACTTGCTTCCCAAGTACAATAATTTTTTGTTTCTTGTCTATTTTTCTACTTGAATTCTTATGACAAACATTATAATGTTTATTCGAATTTTTTCGTTCTATGTTTTTTTACTAGGTCCGACCCTAAGGGGAGGTAATAGAGGCCTTTGCCTAGGGCCTTTAATTTTCCTTTTTTATAGGCCTTGTAATTTTCGTACATAATTTTTATATCATTATAACTTACATGTCTACAGAGTTAGGTATTACATCTTCTTCAAGAGAAAGCATCAAGTTAAGCTTGGATCATTTCCAACCTCTCATAATCACTTTGATTCTCTTAAAATCTCTTCAAATCTAGCATCTTGCAAATTAATGTTGGTATTTGTATCCCACATCTAAGGTAGAAGCAGATTGCAATCTCTTAAAATATGTATGTAATATGTTATTATGAAATATATTGTTACAGGGAGCAATGTATGTCTTTTTATATTCAATTGAATTGAAAATCTAATATATTCTTGTAAAATTGTATATCACCTAAATAATTAGTTTTAAATTTCTTTCTTACAGGAGATGTGTGCAATTTCAGGAAAATGAATCGGAGATGTTAAAACATATCTATAAATTATGAAAACTAAATAATAAAATAATCAATCAAAGAAAATAACAAACTATTGAACCAAATTTGTAATCATTCAATAAATCACAAACTTTTAACCAAAAACAAAAAAACATAACCATAAAATAAACTAACAATTTGCAGAAAGGAATGAAAACAAACCCTAAAATTCAAAATAGTTGGAACTAGAAGGCGTTGATTAGACGAATCAGTCTTTCCCACTTGCAATCTAGAAAAACAACTACCTAGGTATAAAACATGCACTAGAAGGTGAGCAATTTCATAAGGTTGTGCGATTTGAAGTGGGTTTCTTAAAAACTTTCTTGCTCAGGGTTTTGATCTTAAAAATAGAGATTAAGAAAGATTTGGAGTGTTTCACAGGTGATAGAGTGATTGATTGAACAATTGAAAGGGGTTATAAATTTTAGGGATTTTTGGTTCGATTGAAAATCTAACGAATTTTAGGGGTTTTGGAATCGATTGAAAATCTGAGAGGGATTTTAGGGTTTGGTTAACAGTAATGTACGCAAAGAAAGAACAAGGTGAGTCGTGTATGATTGAGATGGTGAAACGGAAATGGAAAGATGAAAAGAAGATGAAGCGGTGAAATGAAAACGATGAAATGGAGAAGATGAGACGAAAAGAAAGGGGTTCTTTTTTCTTCTTCTTTTTTTCTAGGATTTTTTCTAAATGGCATACGATGGTTATGATGAGGACTGAAGAATCTGAGTTTTTCAATTTTTTTAAAAAATTATAATTTTGATAGGATATATTAAAAGAATATGAAAGTGAAAAAAATATTATTTTTAAGATATTTTATTTCATGTTTTCTATTTAAAATATTTTGACATATTATTGGAGAGATTATAAAAATGCATTCCCTTTATTTTTTGATTTGAACATTTATTGTCTTCTTCAATATAAAAGTCAAAACCCCTACTATTTATTGAGTTAATATAAATCGGAGAGGTTTAGGTAAATCCCTCTAAATAAGTGCAAGAAATTAACTTGTTTTTTTTGTAGTGATTGGACTAAACCTCAACATTACACCAACCGAATTTCTATGGATATTTAGCAGAAAATAAAGAGCTGAAGCTGCATGCCATTTTGGAACATGAGCACCAAGGATTAACCGTGTGTATTTTTGAACCATATTATTCACTGTTTCTTGATTATTGAAGTTTGTTTCAACCATTTTACTGGTCATTAGTCATTGGAATCTTACCTTGTATATACTACAAGAATCCAAAATTTATGTATTCCTATAATAATACTATAATCCTTTAATACTGTTGCAAAATGAGTTTGGATTCCCATTTTACTGTCACAACTGAATTTTATAAAATTTGACATTCAATCATATAAGAATAAGATTGAACTTAATATGAATTATTAAGGCCTCTCTTTAAGAACCAGATAGTGGAAACTCAACATATATTAAAATGCAAATATGTCACCAGTCCTGATAAATTCAATAGACGATGATCTTCTTCTTCTGGCCGATTGTCTTTTCTTCAGCAGAGACATGGATGCTTTTCTTGTCCATCTTAGCATCTCTTAACAGTCGGACCAGCCATAATATTAAAAAGGCCTCAACTTCATACCACTCTGAACAGATGCATCAGAGACACTAAGACCAACCAACCTCTTAGCATCTGTAAAAGTAACAATCCTCTTAGCATCATAAACTCAGCATCTCATCTATTTAGATTGAATGTGAACATTGAATTTAAAAATACATGCGTAAAAATTCAACTGAACCATAGCAGTGCAAAAAGACATGTATAGTGATTTTCAATATCCATTAGTCGGTATTTATCAAGAAAGGATTGCCATACTGCATAGTCCAACTGAGGGAATATATTTTTCTACCTGCAATGAAAATGGAATAAACATAAGCAACTATGCTATCTTATGCTTAACAAAATGAGACGACAAGAATCTAAGTGATAATGCCATCAGCAAACCCAGCACAACATGATAATGTAATGGCAGATTAATATAACCAAGATAATAATGGCAGATTTGGAGAAATAGGCCAACACACACAACATTGGCCTGACAATAGTCAGTGAGTATTTCTGGGAAAGTTATCAAAATTATAATGTCCATGGTGACCCGTACGGAAAAGATTAAGCAATTTCCCAGCAACCATGAAAAGATGATACAGTTGCAAGGCAATAAACTGTCTAGCAATTTCAACTTCACATCTTATATTGCCATTTTGAAGTTTTGAGTTTTATTACAATATTTCATTCATTAGCTATTGATATGTTTTTTTGATATAAAAAATTGATGTTTTTTTCTTGTCAAAATCATAAAGGAAGTATGAATCGTTTCGATAACAATGAAGTTTCGATTTTGTAAAAAAATGTGCACACTAATCTAATGAATCTTTATAATTCTATAATATCGAATATAGTGACGCCAAGGTTTTTTATGAAAAACTTATTTCTTTGTGCTCTTACTCCGGTTACGAACCCACACAACAATGGATCAAAACTTTAGCCATATTTTATTTGGTCCCAATTTTTATTGATCCTTTATTTTTCTTCTTAAACTATGACTGTAATGTATGATTTTTTTTGCTTTTATTTAATTGAAAAATATCACAACAACATTTAATCTATATTTTAACTGCTTTTAAAAAATATATTAAAAACATCATTTTTTTCTCATGCATTTTCCACAAGAAAATAAATTAATTGATATCAACCAGACAATGACAATAGTACTTGCAATACTTAGAACCATAAATGATTTTGTGTTTATCTTCAACAATCTTCTATGGATAATTGTTAAGTAAATGTTCAAGAAAAATACAAAATCATTTATGCTTTTAAGTAAAACAAGTAATTTTGTCATTGTATGATTGATACCAATACATTTACTTTATTGTAGAAAATGCATATGAAAAAAATGAACTTTTTAATTATTTTTTCAAAGCAGTGAAAAATAGAATAAATGGTATTGAAATATTTTTTGATTAAATAAAAGAAAAAATGCTTTGTTCATATAGTTTAAGAAAAAATAACTAATCAATAAAAATTGTGACCAAATAAAGTATTACCAAAATAGAATAAATGGTGTTGGAAGATTTTTTATTTGTGTCTCCTGTGACACATTTCCTTTTTTTGTTTTATAATAGCATAAAATATAAAATTTGAATTGGAAATTTTAAAATAAAAATAAAAAAACAGTTGAAACTTTTAGATGAATTTCAAAATAATTAAATGAATTATTTATTATTATTTTAAAAAATAATAAGTAAAAACAATTACTGATATAGAATAAGTGATTTAGTATTAAAAATGTATTTAAATAAGAATATAATAATTTTAATTAAATATTATATAAATCTTTCATAATTTGTCTTTGATGTCAACTTGTGTTAGGCCGACAATACTTATTACCATTAGATGCATATGTTGAATTAGAACGAATACATTATTCTATTTTACCTTTTTTTACAAAATCATCTCAAACACAAGAATGTTTGGAAGAGTTTTTGGCATTACCTGCCTATAGACCTTGTAAGTCAACATTAATTAGATTTTTCAGACCATAATCAACATTCATATTCTTCTGCATTAATATTGTTACATATAATATTAAAATAGAAAATTGAAACATAATTAAAGAGACAAAACAAATTTTTTTACAAACACTTTCATTCATTAGTTATGTAACTTGAAAGAAGGGCAACAAAGATTGCAAACCTAAAGAGAGTAATTGGTTATATGGGCTAAAGCCAAAAGAAAGCATCCTGATTTTAGTTGTTTCTGTTTCCATTTATATAAGTATTAAAGGAAAAAAATTCATTAAATCACTCATTGTAATTATTTATTTAAAATATATAAAAATGATCAAAGAAAAAGAAAAGGAAAGTATAGTAAATGAAACTTTACAACTCAATGCAGCAAAATGTTAAGAAAAAATAAAACTAACCACAATGCAGTAATCTGGAGCATTCAATATCTTGCCAATAATCATGTTAATTTTCTTGATATGAAATCATAAAATTTTACACTAAAAATGGTACAGAAATTCTAATATAATTATTAAGCACAGCATCTATCACCTGTATCCCAATATATATATTTGTTTTCCAATGACATACCTTAATTGTAGTATGGGCCATGCTCTCCGTTTGACTAGGAATTATCACTTGATGATCAGCCTTACTTGTAGGTGTTTGAATCAGCCTTACTTTGGATCTAAGATTAAGTACATGTATTAAGAAATTAAAGCACTATTAATACAATCAACTAATACATAGCTATACTTTCCACTTACAACTAATACATAAAGAATACTGAGTTTTAAGAAAATATTATATAAATTTTTGTTTGAAAGAGTTTATGAAAGGTGTGATATGTAATGACATTTAACAAAAAATATTTATACTAATATTTGAAGGTAAAATTAATTTATAATCATTTAATATAAAATATAGTGTGATATCCAATAATTAGATAAATTATACTCACCATCCTTGAAGTTTATTAAAACGCCATTGACACTCCTTCTAGTTTTAAATTATGCATTAATCTTTCTTGAGATTTATTAAAATAACACTAATAACCCTTTTAATATTTAAAATGACATTTACCTATGATTTTATTCTGTCACTAAAACATTTTAATTGTATATTTAAACTTAAAAGAAAATTAGTGCATACTTAAAATTAAATGGGGGTGTCTGTGTCACTTTAACCGACCTCGAGGGAGATCAATCTAAATTTCTCTAAATAATTTATATATTTTGAATCAAAGCATTATATCTTATTCAGTTTTTGCAGGAACATCTAGAGATTCTCCATCACAATCACAAACAGAAGTGGGAAGACAAGATCCCCTTGTCAGAGTCCACAACGTGCAGTGATGTAATAAGTAATCTGGCCATTAATCGAATACTTGTAGAAAACAGTAGAAACACACGGCATAATCCAATCAACAATTTTTTTTAGGAAAGTTCAATTCTCGTAAGATACAATTCAAAGTTGGTCATTCCACTGTGTCATACGACTTTTGGATGTCCATTTGGATGACACATCTAGGCGACATGTGCTTGCGGCTATACCCTCTTAATAACTCGTGTGCCCTGAAAATATTATCGTGGATAACCATGCTTGGGAGAAAAGCGGATTGGCTACTGTCAACAACTTCATTAATGACTTTACTAAGCCTTTTGGTCAAAATCTTTGAAATAATCTTGTCGACCGTAGTACAACATGCTATAGGCCGAAGGTCCTTCAAACTCTTGGCATCATTTGTTTTTGGAATGAGCATTACAAGAGCACAGTTTATAGAAGCAAACATTTGGTTTTTATCAAAGAAATCATACAGAGCTTCCATAAGGTCTCCTTTGATGATATTTGTTGCACCCCTAAATTTGCCCTCCTATTTCACTTCTATCTAGTTTAAGCTTCACATTCATATGCATTCCTAAATTAAGTCATCATACGTGTCATGCATCATTGATCAATAATATGGAATTAGGATCATGGATCAGAGCTAAGGTTTCCTTTTGACTCATCAAAAAAGTTCAGGTATAAATTTTTTGATGATTCTTTATATTCAAAAGAAATAATTGAATTTTTTTAAACAAATCTAATATTGAATATTTGATAAATATATATAATTATTAATAAACAAAAAATTACTTTCATTTATAAATGGTATGATTATAGATGTTCTTAAATGAATGATTTCAATTTGATTTGTCATTCACGACATATGTTCTATAAATCAAACTCATATTGTATTCGAAATAAATACTTAGCATTTGAATAATACAATTCACTACTTTCTTCTTTTTTATCTCTTAAATTATTTTGGTTTGTTTTATCACACGTTATCAGCACGAAACTCTACCAAAATAGAAAATGACAAAATTTGAAGCCCTAATAATTGAAGCAATCGCGGCGCAAAAATACCCAAGCGAATAAACGCTCGAAATTCAATGAAGTCAACATCTTCTTTTTTTTTTTAACGGGAAAACGTCGATAAAACCGTAAAAGAACAAAGTTATGGTCATCGCAACTAAATTCATATTCGAAAGTCGGTTTTGCGCGTGGAAGGTATTAGCACCCTGCGGCATAGTTTGTATCCAACTGGAACCTTTTAATTAGCTTTATGAATAAGAATGTTAGACTAAGGTATTTTAATTTCTTCTATCTGCTGCGACATGATCGCTAAAAATAATATAAAGGGGGAAATAAGTTGTTAATTAGTGTGCTTGACGAGACGTTAAATTTTGCTTCTACGTATCCCCAGGTGCGATGGAGAACATAAAGCTACATAGTAATATGTATAAAATGTTGGTTGGTTGGTTGATTTTAGCTAAAGATGTTTAGATCGCATTCGAGCAGAAAAATGTTACTTGTCATACGCACATGGGATAATTGAAGCTTTGTCTGTGCTTCACGTCAAAATCGGTCACATTTTGATTGCATTCAACCATAAAACATTGCTTTTTACCCGCACATAGGAAGAATGAAGTGTTGTTTGTGCTTTACAATGGAATTGATAAAACACCGTTCATTTAAGATAAGAGTTTGATGGAGAATTCAAAGCTACATAGTTGTGTGTAGAAAATATTTGTTGGTTGGTTGATTTTAGCTAAAGATGTTTAGGTCACATTCGAGCGGAAAAATGTTACTTGTCATTCGCGCATGGGATAAATGAAGCTTAATTTGTGCTTCACGTCAGAATCGGTCACATTTTTATTGCATTCAAGTATAAAATGTTGCTTGTTACTCCCACATAGGAAGAATGAAGCGTTGTTTGTACTTCACAACGGAACTGATAAAACATTGTTCGTTTAAGAAAAAATTTGATGGAGAACTCAAAGCTACATAGTTATGTGTAGATTTTTTTTGTTGATTGGTTGATTTTAGCTAAATATGTTTAGGTCGCATTCGAGCCGAAAAACGTTACTTGTCATACGCGCATGGGATAGATGAAGCTTCGTCTGTGCTTCACATGAGAATGGGCCACATTTTGATTGCATTCGAGCATAAAATGTTGCTTGTTACTTGCACATAGGAAGAATGAAACGTTGTTTGTGCTTCACAACAAAATTGATAAAACACCCTTTGTTTTAGAAAACGTTTGTGGTCACGCCAAGGAAGAAAAAATAGGTTTGATGACTTGAAATTATTTTTAGGTGGAATACGAGTAATTGATTTAGACAAGGTGTATACCTTGCAATGGACTAATCGATTTGGACTAGGTGTACATCTTGTGTTTGACTGCTCGAGGATCAAGCAGATGTACATCTGATTGTCCTTTTTTAATTCGAGTTTGATTATGCATTTTTTGGCAGAAGACGAGTAATCGATGTTAACAAGGTGTATAACTTGCTTTTGATTATTTGATGATATATATTAACAAGGTATATACATACATATATATACATATATATACATACATATATATATATATATATATATATATATATATATACATATATATATATATATATATATATATATATATATATATATATATCCTATAAAAGACCCCCTCCACACCAAAGCTTTGATGTTCCAAAACATTCCAATCTTCCTCCCTAAAAATGATATCATTCCTAAGAATCCACAAACTCCAAACAATTGCCAACCAAATACACCCCTCTTTACCCTTTTTTACTCTCTTTAGTTTACAAAAGGTACATCACCTCAAAAAACTATCCAAAATACTACCCGCTTCATAATCAACAAAATCAATCCAGTTCGCCACTTCCTTCCAAACCAAACCGAAAATATGACAAAATAACAAAGAATGAGGCAAAGATCCGTGAGCATTACCACAAAAAACACAAGAGATGTCGCAAGTACTATTAATAACACCGCGACGAAGAAGTGAATCTCTAGTTGGAAGCCTCTCAATAAAACACCTCGACCCAAAAGCTTTAATATTTCGAGGAACATGCATCTTCTAAACATCAACATAAGCCTTATCATAATTATTAACCGGACCAAAAGGAATATGAGATAAATTAAGAAAATCATAACAACCTTTTACCGTGAAAACATGATCTGCTCCATCCTTCCAAACCACCTTATCCCCCGAAACCATGCAAGGAGAAACCGACTGGAGAAGAATCCGCAAAGAGAGCACTTCTTTGTAACTTTCATGAGTTTTGTAAAAATCCTTTATTTTTTATCTCGTAGGTTTTATTTGGTGTGTAATATTTCTTTTTCCGAGTTGTTTTCTCGGATCTTTTGTAAAAACCCTTTATTTTAAAGTGAGAGCATTTTATAATGAGAGGGGAGAGGAATAATTATCAACCATTAAATTTAACAAGAGAGAATGTTAAGACATTAATGTGGCTATTAATTTCTCTCTCTTGATGAATCTAATAGTTGATATTTATTCTCTCATCTCTCATTATAAAATGCTTTCACTTGATATGCTACATATATATATATATATATATATATATATATATATATATATATATATATATATATATATATATATATATATATATATATATATATATATATATATATATGAAGGGTGTTTGGGTCTAAAGGGTATGCTCCCCTTGAGGTCTTGAGTTCGAAGGAGTCTAGGACCAACTTTCGGAGGTAACGTGAGACAGTAATGCTCTTGGGTGGATTAGTCGGTACGGAAGGAAGGAGACCAAATGTAGATAATGTAAAAATGGGGGAATCACGTGGGAATGTAATGTCATGATGTATGAGAAATGACGTAATATGTGATTTGGTGTAAAATTGTCTTTATTCAATAAAATTACAATTTCTTTTATTTGAAATTAGCTTTGTCTTATTCTAAAATGTCATTTAATTTTGTCTGAGATGACAACATGACCAGATAAAATGGCCATGATATGTAGATGAATCAATGGGTGTAGAATTTTAGGGTAAAATTTAAGGTGTGATAGAATGAACCATTCTTTATGGACTTTTAGGAAAGACAAGTTTTTTTATGTCATTGACCCTTCTAAAAATAGATGATCAATTATATATTCAACAAAGAAATTATATTCCTGACAGTGATGAAAATCAAAATTTAGCTTTTGATATTTTTGAGACCCATTTTTTGCTACACACATGCGTGTCTCATATGAAAAAAAAAATTATCATATCATGTGCATGATTTTTATTCTGATATTCAAAAAGGGATATAAAAAAAACTAACAAATAAATATTTTATATGACTTAGTAATATATTTTATTAAGATTGCATGATTAAAATATTCTTGTTATTGAAGATTTAATGTTGTTGTTGTGCTATCCTAATTGATTTCATATGTTGTTTAAATTATAGGTGTTTAACGTCTATATACCTTTCACAGATGAAGACCTTAGGATGTGCGTTCAAAAAATTTCACTTTTGGTTTTTGCATTAGTTGTGGTTAATCATTTGTATATATTTAAGTTTTGTTGTAAAAAGAGAATGTACACCGTACCATTTTAGCTTTGTTTTATTCAGGTTATGCTTAAGTTCTGTTTGTTTCAAAAAATCAATTATTCTATGTTTTAAAATAATTTAGGTTTCATGCTATTTCAAAAAAGTATAGGATAACAAGAAAATTTTGGGAAAAAATTAAATAAACATAGGTTTTTTGACAATAAATAAACATAGGTTATACCCTCTGTTATTACAAAATGCGAGGTAAAAATACTCAGTATATTCCCCCGGTTTTTAAATATTACCGAGAGGGAAAATGGGAGGGCTTGAAAATAAATATTATTGTTTTCTAGGGATCAAACACATGAGCATTCTCAGATTTATCTTTGGTTTTCAAAACAAGTAAAGAAAAAAGTGACAAACTTTTCATGACAAACTTCTTTACCTCTTCTACAAAACTGATCTGAAATTGCTTTACCAATTGACATGATATCACATATTCATAGTATTGTTAATAACTATTAATGTCGGACCACATGGTTATATACTGAAATATATTTTATATTTTGAATTTATGAATTTTATTAAAATATTTCTTTTTAAAATTAATAATATGGTTCTTTTTTAAATATATTGATTGCTTTTTATTGTCAAAATTATAAAGGAAGTGTGAATCATTTTGGAAACAATAAAGTTTCGATTATATAAATTAAACGTGCATAACAATCTTATAAAGATGAGAAACCGTTTGGATGGATGGACAAATCGGTTTTTGAATTTGGGCGGACGTATTACTCTCCTTAAGTCCATTCTTAGTTCTTTGTGCATTTTTACTATGTCATTCTATAAGATGCCCAAAAAGGTGGTTAGAAAATTCACTTGTATTCAAAGTAGATTTTTATGGGGAGGGGTGGAAGATAGAAGGTGCATTCATTGGAAAAAATGGACCGACGTTACTTTACCCTTTTCTAAAGGAGGGCTAGGTATCAAGAATGTCGCTTCCTTTAACTTGGCTCTTCTCAATAAATGGAGGTGGCGGATTCTTCAAGATCAAAATTCTTTGTGGTGCAAAGTGTTAAAGGCGCGGTATGGAGATTTATCTTCCAAAACTCTCGGCATAAATTTAAAGGTTAATGTTTCTAACTCTAGCTCCATGTGGTGGAAAGATATTCTTAAGATTCAATCTTCTTCTTCTACTCCTTCTTCTTTGTGTGATCCTATTGTTGAGTGCGGGAGATTTATTATCCGCAATGGTTTTAATACTCCTTTTTGGCACGCTACTTGGTTGGGAGATAAACCTTTATTAGAGGAGTATCCGGATTTGTTTTTTGTATCCCGTTTAAAGTATGTGTCGGTGGCGGCTATGGGGGGTTGGGTTGAAGACGTGTGGAGGTGGGGAGACCTCGGTTTACATAGTGGTGTGGTGGATGATCCGGTGTTATCCACCCATTTTTTGTCCTTGAAGGAGCGTTTGGAGGATTTTAAAGGGTGGGAAGAAGGTAGAGATACGGTGGTTTGGTCGGGGAATTTGGAGAGGGAGTTCTCGGTAGCTTCTTGTTACGAGTTGTACGAGAAATACATTACGCCTTATGGTCCTCCTATTAATCATTTGGAAGCTTTTGGTTTTTTTGTGGAAGACGGAGGTTCCGTTCAAAATAAAGGCTTTTGGTTGGAGACTTTTTCACAATAGGCTTCCTTTGAAGGATCTCTTGGTATTTCGAGGAATGTCTTTTCCTTTGGAAGATTTAAAGTGTATTTTTTGTGGTCATTATGAGGAATCAAGGGACCACTCCTTTTTTGGTTGTTTGATGGTTGGAAATATTTGGAGAGAAATTGCTTTTTGGGTGGGTAAAGGGGATTTTTTAGACGAAGGATGTTTATCAAATTTTTTGGATTGGCATCGTTTCTTTGATAGTCAAAAGGTTTCGGATAGAAAATTGGATTTAGTTTGGCTAGCTTCAACTTGGTGTCTTTGGTTGGTTAGAAACGGTGTGTGTTTTCGTAAGGAGGCGTGGAGTGTGAATAACACCGTTTGGAATATCAAGACTTTAGTTTGGAGATGGTCGTTTTGCGGAAAAATTACCCATCCCAATTACTCCTTTTACGAGTTTTGTAAGGATCCGGTTTATTTTCTCTCGTAATGTAATTGGTTGGTAATTTTTCTTTTTTGGGGCGTGTCTTATCCGCTCTTGTAAATGGGTTGGGGAACCCTTTGTTCTCCTTTTTTGAATGAAATATTGCTTTCTAAAAAAAAAAAAAAAACAATTTTATAAATATTGAATATAGTGATGCCAAAGATTTTTAAGAAAAATATTTTTTATTAGGCTCTTAAAATATTTCTCATGATATGAACCTTCACAATAAAGTTGTAAAATAAAGAAAGAAAATTTTAACCATATTTTATTTGATCGCAATTTTTATTGTTCCATTATTTTTCTTCTTTAACTATGCGAATAATATATTATTTTTTTTAATTGAGAAATATTCCAACAATATTTAATCTATATTTTCACTGCTATGAAAAATAATTAAAGACTCCATTTTTATGAAGTTTTTGTAGGAAGATAAATATATATATTTTGGACAATGAGAACAATATTTGTTTAAGTTAGAAGCATAACCAATTTTGACTTTTTTTTTATATATATTCTTCTACATATAATCATTTAGTAATTACATGTAGAAGAATGTTCAAGAAAAATACAAAATCGATTATACTTCTAAGTAAAACAAGTATCATTGTTTTAGTCTAATTAATACCTATACATTTAAAATAATAATAAATCACAAAAATAGCAATTAAACAAATTTGGCCAAAATTTTGTTTCATTATTGCACAACTTATATAAAAAGGTTGTTAACTTGAGGAATACATGAAAAATACAAAGAAATAAATTTCTCACAAAAATCATTGGTGTCGCTATAAAAATTAAATAACAATTTTATTTTAGAAGAGAAGTCAATATTATTTTATCAATTAAGTTATTTTTTTTGTTATACTGTTGTTAATTAATATTAATCTATAATCTTTTCTTTATTTGGTCTCTTATGACACATTTATTATTTATTATTTTATAATACCGTTAACTTATAAGTTGTATTTGTAAAGTTTAAAAACAAAATAGAAAAAAAGAAAAAAATGGAAGAAATTTTTAGATAAATTTAAAAATAATTAAATGAATGATTTATTATTGTTAAAAAAAATAATGAATAAAAACAAATTTTGATATAAGAAAAATGATTTTGTGTTAAAAATATATTTAGTCAACCTTTCAAGTTTGGAGAAGGTGAGGTAGTGGACATCTTGCAATTTGCGGACGACACCATTTTGCTTGGGGAGCCGACATCGGATAATCTTTGGAGTTTGAAAGTAGTGTTGAGAGGGTTCGAATTGGTGTCGGGTTTGAGAATCAATTTTGTAAAAAGCAATGTTTATGGTGTCAATGTCGGTGAGTGGTTTTTGAATGCGGCGACATATTTTCTAGGGTGCAAACGTAGTGTGATTCCTTTTACTTTTCTTGGAATTCCGGTAGGAGGTAACCATAGAAGGAGGAAATTGTGGGTGAAAGCTATACAAAACATCAAAAAAAGGTTATCGGTGTGGAAAGGAAAATCTATATCAATTGGAGGTAGAGTGGTGCTTATTAACGCGGTTCTTAATGCTATCCCATCGTTTATGTTCTCTTTTTTCAAAGCTCCGAGTATGGTTTTAAAAGAAATTAGAGGCATAATCTCTAACTTTCTTTGGGGAGGGACTAAGGAAAAGAGATGTATCCATTGGGTTGATTGGAATACGGTGTGCAAACCTAAAGAGAAGGGTGGTCTAGGCATAAGGGATGTTAGTGAGATAAACAAGGGGCTTCTTATCAAATGGAAGTGGAGAATCCTTACAGAGGACAAAGCTATATGGAGTAGGTTTATCAAAGAAAGATATGGTGAACCAAAGCTTCTAGTTCAAGGGAAAGTTGTGGAAGGGAGAGTCTCGAAAGAATCGTTGTGGTGGAGGGATGTTTTGTCGAATGAGGTCAAGTCGGAAGATAGTGAGAATGGTTTTAAGAGCAATATTAGGTGTATTTTAAATGCTGGCTCTGACATTCTGTTCTGGAACAGCATTTGGTGTGGGGATAAGCCTCTCTGTCATTTATTTCCTGGTCTGTATGCAGCGTCCTCTAATAAATGGTGTTCGGTTTCTGTTGCTCTGGTCAGGTCCGTAGGAGGAATTTGCTGGCAGCATGCGGTTGTTATGGGTTCAGCAGCTACGGTGGATGTGGTGAAGGCCAGTCCGGTTCTTGCGATTCAGTGGGCAAGTTGTCTGGAGTTGTTGGATTCGGTTCAGCAAGGTGGTAGCGGCGAAGACAGATTCGAGTGGATGCAGAATGCGAATGGTCTTTTCTCGGTGGCCAGCATTTCTGTTATGTGTGCTCGTGTCAAGAACAGTTCTTGGCATCCGACGACGCGAAGGATTTTGAAAATTGTTTGGGGTTTGGATCTTCCGGCAAGGATAGCTATCTTTGCTTGGAGATTTTTTGTAGAAAGACTTCCTACTATTGATTCTCTTATTGCTAGAAACATAGCAAATATCAATAATTTGAACTGTGTTTTTTGTGGGGATCACGTGGAGACTGCTATACACTTGTTCTTTGATTGTCAGGTAACGCATAGAGTTTGGGAGTGGGTGTTTTGTTGGTTGGGAGTTATAAGACAGATTACTTTGGAAGAATTCAAAGACTTTGTGTCGGTTCAAGAAAAGGTGAAGAAAGTCAATGATAGGGAGAAGATGAGTTTCATTTGGATCTCTTTAATTTGGAGTGTTTGGCACATGCGGAATACGACTATTTTCGAGCAAGTTCCGTTTAACTTTGAGGAGGTGGTTTACAATGTGTTGTTCAACTCTTGGAGTTGGTTAGCTAGATTAAGTGAGTCCTTTTCCTTTTCTAGTTATTATGATTGGTACAAGTTACCGATGTCTTGTTTCGAGTACTTGTAATTTGGTGTTTTTTTGGTGTAAGGGTTGCACCCCTAGTGCGATTTCTTAATGTCATTTGCTTTTAGAAAAAAAAAGAATATAATAATTTTAATTAAACACTATATAAATTTTTATATTTAATTTTTTCTTACACCGTAACTTATGTTAGGCCGACACTCCTTATTTTTTTTTTCACCGTAAACATCAACATTTAATACATAATATAGAAGAAGCACAAGCAAAGTGACAAATATTGAGTAAAGGCTTTTTCCATCCTCATAATAAAATCAACACTAACAACTAAGTCTACCAAAATTTGGACAACAATAAACTTTGAGAAATTAGAATTCAATGGAGTATTACTAATCTAAATCCTTAATCAAAACAACCAAACAAAATTCTTCAATAAAAAATAAATGAGTTTGGTTCACTCTATACAATTACGAATAATTTCTTTGGCTTTATCACACACAGTTCGATTATATAAGTTCCCCAATTTGATTAAACTCAACATCTTTAAAAGAAGTATTTGTAGAAAGGAAGAGAGAGGCTGATTAGCAAAGACCACACTTAGATTCTTCTTAAAAACCCATTTCCATTATCCAAACTTCTTTAGAGCATTTCATCAAACACCGTTAAAGACATACTTAATATAGGTTAAATAAAAGCACAACACACACAACCAAACCTTACATATACACAGAATATAGATAAACAAAATAACAATAAAAGATATCCAAACACAATATCTCAGCAATTTGAAAATTTCTGGTGGTTGAAGTTCTAGTGGAGGTCTTTTTCCATGTTACCATTGGATGCATACGTTGAACCATAGTGAACACAATATCCTATTACAAAATGATTAGAACTACGATAACGTCTATAATAGTTTTTGGCATTACCTGCCTCTTGACCTTGTAAGTCCTCTTCAACTCTTGAGTCTTCCTCATAATCAACCTCAATTGATTTTCCATATAAATTCAAGCTCAGAGTACAGCATACAAATGTTAGTTCTTTTTTCTCCTTCTAAATACTTACTTGTATATGATATTAAACAAGCAATCACTCATTGCAACTATTTCTTAAAATTATATAAAACTGGTCGAAGGAAAAGAAAAATAAAATATAGTAAAACAAATAATTCAATTGGACAGACAGAAAAAACTTTACAACTTAATGCAGTGAGTTGTCCAAAACAATATCTAACCAGGTGAAAATAATATGGTACCGAAATTCTAATGTTTTGTTTTGACTAGATAATGTGGAACATTTGAAATCTTGCCAAATAATCATGTTAACTTTCTTAATATGAAGTGATAAAGTTATACACCAAAAATGGTACAGAAATTCTAATATAATTATTGTAACATTTAAAATCACTTGATATTTTAACAAGTTTATGTAAATTGAATCCATGATATATTGATGTTTTGTTTCTTATAAAAATTATAAAGGAAGAATGAACCGTATTGATATTATTATAATATTACATTTTAAAATTGTTTATATGGTTCATTGATAAATATATTGATGGTTTTTTTTTGTCAAAAACATATTAACTGTTTTCGTATCAATAAAGTTTTGATTCTGTAAAAGAAAAATATGCATAATAATCTAATGAATATATACAATTCTATAATATCGAATATAATGACGCTAAAGGCTTTTATGAAAAATAATTATTTGGGCTCTTTATATTTTCTCATTTTATAAATCTAAACAATAAAACTGTACAATAAAGGAAGAAAATGATCATATTTTATTTCTTCCAATTTTCATTGACCCATTACAATATTTTATTTAAAAACTTTTGATATGGTTTATTGATAAATATATAATTATTTTTTTCTTGTCAAAACCAAAAAGGAAGTATGAATGGTTTTGGTAAAAAGAAGTTTTTATTATGTAAAAAATAAGGCACAACATTCTAACGAATCTTTAAAATTCTTTAATATCGAATATAGTGATACCAATGATTATTGTGGAAAAAAACTTCTTTGAACCCTCATAGTAATAAGGTTGTACAAAAATGGAACAATATCTTGGTCATATTTTACTTGATAACTATTTTTGTTGATCCTTTATTTTTCTTTTTTAAATTATGTGAATAAAGCATGATTTTTTTTTTTTGCTTTTATTAAACTGAAAAATATACCTATACCATTTACTATATATTTTCATTGCTATAAAAAACTAATTAAAAACTTCATTTTTTTCTCCTATAATACTAGAAAATGAATGTATTGAGATCAATTGGACAACAACAACAATACATGTTTTGCTTTAGAAGCATAATCAATTTGATATTTTTATTGACCACTATTCTACAAGTAATTATTTAGTAATCATCTTTAGAAAAATGTTCAAGAAAAGTACAAAATCTATCATGTTTCTAAGTAAAACAAAAATACTTCTCATTGATTGATACCAATATATTTATTTTCCAAAAAAAAATGCATGAGAAAAAAAATTAAGTTTTGAGTAGTTTTTTGAAGTTGTGAAAAATAGAGTGTTGGAAGATTTTTTAATTAAATAAAACCAAAAATTATATTCACATAATTTAAATAGAAAAATAACGGATCAACAAAAATTATGACCAAATAAAATATGGCCAAAACTTTGTTCTATTTCTGTATAACTTTATTGTGAGGGTTCATAAAGCACAAATAAAAAAGTTTTCTACAAAAATTGTTGGTGTCACTATAAGAGATAACCCACAACAAGTCACCATGAAATTTCAGATATGGATGCAACATCACATATGCATATACACTCCTTTAAACAAGGTGTTTCCATTCCTGTCACTCATATTTCTTTTCAAATAAGTAAAGCCTAAAAAAATCTTTTGTAACACCCACCTTATTTAAAGATTTTGCTTTCATGAACCGTTTTATTTTAGGAGAGTAGAAAATAATATATTACCAATTAAGTTTTATTGATTTAATATTTTCCTTAATATTAGTTTATAATCTTTTCTTTATTTCTTTTGTTACACATTTATTATTTTTTGTTTTATAATTCCTTTACCTCAAAAGTTTGAATTGGAAAATTTAAAACAATCAAAGAGATGATCTAATATATTCTGCAATGTTTTTTTTTTCTACAAAACAATCCCAAGTATGAAAATATTTAGAAGCATTTTTGGAATCAACATCATTTGGATTTTCCACAATATTTATAGAAGCATAATCAACATTCGATTTCTCCTGTATTAACAACAGTTGCATATTATATCAAAAATAAAGAATTGGAACTATTTAACCAAAGGGACAATTTTTTTTGACAAACACTGTCATTCAATAGTTATCTAACTTGAAAGCCTGGAAAGTAAAATTTGCGAACATAAGGAGACTACTTAGTTATATAAATTCAAACCATAAATATAATATAATGATACAGTTCTTCTGTTTCAAAAAACATTTGAATTGGATAAACAGAGGAAACACTTAACAGCTAAATGCAGCAAAATGTAAAAAAGAAAAAAAAACTAATCACAATCAAAAGAAACTGTTAGGTTAACTAGAGCCTTCAAGATAATGCCAATAATCATGTTAATTTTTTTGACATGTAATGATAAAGTTATACACTAAAAATGATACAGAAATTCTGATATAATGATTTTAATATTTGAAATCACTTAATACTACCTCTGTATGAAAGTGGATACTCGTTTATATATTTGTTTTCCAATGACCTACCTTCATTGTAGCTATTTCCGCCATGCTCTCCGTTTGACTAAGAATTATAACCGATTGCTGTTTCACTCACTTTTAGGTTTTGAATGGTATGTACTGGTTTAGAAGTCGGAACCTTCGGATCTTATATAAGAAAAAAAATTAAGTAAATGGATCAAGAAATTAAAGTACTATTAATACAATCAACTAATACATAGCTAAACCGTTCCACTTACAACTAATAACGAATACTGAGTTTTTAAATAAATTAAATAAATTTTTGTTTGAAAGAATTTATGAAAGGTGAGATATGTAATGACATTAGTCAAAAAAAATTATACTAATATTTGAAGAAAAAATTAATTTAAAATAATAAAATATAAAAAATTGTGTGATATTAAATAATTAGGGAAATTACACTGGGTTGGGGTCGAAGCTTGTCTTCTTAATTTTTTTATGTTGTTTATTTCGAAGTATTTGTTAATAATTTTATGGTGATATCCTAAAGTGTTAAGTTGAGTGTTGATGACACTTATATTTTGTTGATGTTATGAATGGTTGGAGTTAAGACTCAATTTTATGGTGGAATTATAATTAATTTATTTTATAATGAATATGCTGCATTATTTTTAAAAAGGGTTTGGTTTCGTAAAAGCCTCATAAACGAGTACATTTGATTTAATGTAAATTCTTGTGTAACCCGTGTTACGGAGCAAGATAATTGTGATGTTTTATGAAGTGTGAAATGTGTTTACATGATTAAATTCTACAACATCAAATATAATGACACCAGAGAGATTTTATGAAAAACAATTATTTTTTTTTTTAATAAGTAATGAGATTAAAAACCGGATTAAAACCGGAAACCGAATACACAAGCTATCACCTCTTTATACAGGATAGAGGGAAATTATGCCAAGCATAAAAGTTACAATTTAAAGAAGATCCGTTAACTATTCTAAACCACTTCCACGAGCTCAAAACGATCGCCGAGAGGCATTCATCAAAGCTGAAAATATTGCCTTTAAAGATGATGGCATTCCGCATCAACCAAACATTCCACAGAGTCGATAACCAAATAATTCCCACAGTTAAACGATCTTCTTTAGCCTTAACCTTATCAGCATGATCCAAAAAATTCCTCAACTCCTCCAAAGACAGATTCATAGAGTCACCAAGCCATTGACCCACCTTTGTCCAAATTCCTCTGGTTACCGAGCAAGAGTCAAATAAATGACTGGAATTTTCTGGAAGAGAGAAACAGAAAACGCAGCCACATTCGGAATCGTTGCCAACAATTATTTGTGCTCTTCATATTTCCTGAAGTTATGAATCCAAACAATAAAGTCGTACAACAATGGAACAAAATTTTGGTCATATTTTATTTGATCCAAGTTTCATTGACTTGTTATTTTTCTTCTAAAACTATGAGAATAAATAATTTTTTTGTTTTATTTAATTGAAAAATATTACACCAATATTTACTCTATATTTTTAGAGCCTTAAAAAAATAATTAAAAAATTCATTTTTTCTTGTGCATTTTCTACATAAAAATAAATGTATATGTATTGACAACAATGGCAACACTACTACTTATTTCACTTAGAAACATAATCAATTTTGCTTTTTTCTTGAATATTTTTTTACTGGAGTAAATATTGAAGAAAATTCTCTTAGAAAATGCATGAAAAAAAAGAAGTTTTTAACGTTTTTTTTAAATTAGTAACAAATATAGTAAATGTGTTGAAAGATTTTTTAATTAAATAAAAAAAACTTATCATATAGTTTAAGAAAATAAATAACAAATCAATAAAAATTGCTCAAATAAAATATGGTAAAAACTTTATTTCATTGTTGTACGATTTTATTGTGAAAGTTTATAATTTGAAGAATACATAAAAAGCACAACAAAATTTTAATTTCACAAAAATCATTGGTTTAACTATAAGAATCAATTAACAATTTTTATTTTAGAAAATGACAATAATATTTTACCAGTTAAGTTTTCTGGTTCTAATATGTTTTATATATTTAATATTAATTTATAATCCTTTATTTATTTATGTCTCTTATGACACGTTTATTATTATTTTTTTATAAATAGAGTTAAATTGACAATTTGAGTTGGAAAGTTTAAAAAAAAAAAAGAGGGAAAATGGTTGAAATTTTTAGATTAATTTCGAAATAATTAAATGAATGAATTATTATTTTAAATGATTTTAAATAATTCCATTGAAAATATTACAACAACCTTTATTTTATATTTTCATTGATTTTAAAAATAATAATTACAAATTTCATTTTATCTCATGCATTTTCTGCAGAAACATAAATGTATTGATTTCAATCATAGAATTACAACAATACTTGATTTTACTAAGAAGCATTTTTCTTCAACATTCTTCTTCCGATACTTATTGAGTAAATATTTTGTAGAAGAATATTCAAGAAAACTACAAAATCAATTATGATCCTAAGTAAAATAAGTAGTGTTAACAATACATTTATTTTTCGGTAGAAAATGTATGAGAAAAAAAATAAAGTTTTTAATTATTTTTTAAAACACTGAAAAATAGAATAAATGGATTTGGATGATTTTTAATAAAAGCAAAAAAAAAATGTGATATTCATATATATATATATATATATATATATATATATATATATATATATATATATATATATATATATATATATGATCGTACCTGATCAGAAGAATCGTCAAGGCAGCAGAATCTGGCTTGGAGAGCAAGATGGGGGGGGGGGTACCTGCAAGGTTCTCCGATGCTTAAGTCAGTAGCTATCAGAGAATGAGGGTTGAGAGTGAAGAATAGAATACCTGACCCTCTAGTGAAAGAGGGTATTTATAGCCCCCAGCGCTGGGCCAAGGTTCCCTAATTGGGCCAGATCCAATTGGAGGCCCACGTGCTAGGGAACTGCCAGAACGTCCCGTGCTAGGGCTGAGTCAGCAGGAGACTCACGTTCTGGATGCACATAGCGTAGGGTTCGGAGATGGTTGACCGAATCCTTCGCTGAGACGTGACGCGTGGTCTTCGCGCGTGGATAGCTCTTGGTGGTTATCCAGTGAGTGGGCCCAAAAGATTTGGGCCTGCTCGGCCGGAGTCTTCGCGCGGGGGCAGCCCTTAACGGTTGCCCAGCAATTGGGCCTAAGGGAATTGGGCCTGCTCGGCTGGTAACAAGGGTTGGGCTTGCTCGGCCTAGTCCAGAACAGGAGCCCCCCAAGTCATTAGCCTTATAAGGGTGGTGACTTTGACGAGGAGGTTTAGCCGAGCACGGGTAACGTTTCCAATTCCTGGGCTACTCGAGGACTTTGGTCGGCCGTTGCCTTTGGTTTTTGACGTTTTGGTTGTCACTCGTCAGCGTGATTGACAGGTGTCAGTTGTATAGGCTGTAATCATTACTGCACCGTTTTTAGGGATGGAAATAGGCGGTGTCTTTTGGAGTTCCCAAGACCTTTGGGACGCGTGGCAACCTTTCGTGGAGGGAGCCGCCTTTGGGGTGTAGGCAATGATGGCGTCTCCTAGGCTGCCTAGGCCATCATGACACCCTTTGGCCTTCTTTCCCTATATAAGGAGTGAGGAGGTCACTCATTTGACACTTAACATTTTCCAAGCCTTCAAGATTCGCTCACTGCTCTCCTCCTCGTCTCGTTCATATCTTCTTCGCTTTCTTCAAGTAAGTTCCTCGTCTCCTTCATATCTTTATTTAAGTTTTATGTATTAGTTTTGAGTGCGGAGGGCGCGATTGATGAGTGTGACGAGCAAGGTTTATGAATTAATCGAGGAAACCTAGAAGATAATCGTTTCTCCCATGCGTTTGCCGAGTGAGTTTTGAGTGAACAGAGCTAGAACGTTTGAATGAGACGTCCAGCTTTTAGGATTACTAGGGAGCAGTATGAAGGCCACGAGCAGCGGAGGTTATATGTCTCGACGAGGGCATGAGTTCGCCGACCTCCGCTGCGTGCGATGACTATGCTGGGCGTTTTAGCTCGTCGGCCATTTGATCAACGGATGATGAACAAAGTGTTTCGTAGGGAGATCGGCGACACCCTCGAGGTATACATGGACGATATGATCGTCAAATCTCGGGAAGATACCAACCACACCTCCCATCTCGAGCGCGTATTCGAGCAGGCCAGATCCTGCAAGATGCGCTTCAACCCAGAGAAATGCACCTTCGGCGTTCGAGCAGGCAAATTCCTCGGTTTCTATCTGACTGAACGGGGAATAGAAGCCAACCCGGATAAATGTCGAGCATTCTCTGAACTCCCCACTCCTAACAATAAAAAATCCATCCAAGTCTTAAACGGGATGCTCACTGCACTATCACGCTTCGTCGCGAAATCCGCCCAGCACGCCCTCCCTTTCTTTAAGCTGCTACGCAAAGAAGCAGCCTTCGAATGGTCCGAAGAATGCGAGCAAGCACTTGCACACCTTAAGCAAGTACTTTCCGAACCGCCCGTCCTTTCTCGACCAGACGACAACGAGCCTCTGTATCTTTACCTAGCCGTTTCAAACGAGGCAGTCAGCGCGGCACTGATCCGAGAAACCGTAGACGGACAAAAACCCGTATATTTCACCAGCAAAGCCCTACAGGGACCCGAGGTGCGATACCAACAGATCGAGAAAGTCGCCATGGCCCTAGTAATAGCGGCCAGAAGGCTACGATACTACTTCCTCGCCCACACAATCTTTGTTCGGACGGACCAACCCATCAAGCAACTCCTCAGCCGACCAGACATGGCCGGCAGAATGCTGAGATGGTCCCTCGAGCTTTCGAAATTCGACGTACAGTATGAGAGCAGGAAAGCACTAAAAGCACAGGCACTGGCGGACTTCGTAGCCGAGATGACCTCTATCGCCGACTCGCCCGACATGACCAAGGACAAATGGACCATCTACGTAGATGGCACCTCGAGCAGCTCGGGCAGCGGGGCAGGCATTATCTTGGAAAACGACGAGGGACTTATCATAGAAATATCCTTAGTCCTATCTTTCAACACATCGAACAACCAGGCCGAATACGAAGCCCTCCTCGCAGGCCTGAGACTCGCCGAGGACGTAGGCGCACGAGAGATCAAGATCTATACGGATTCCCAACTCGTCGCATCCCACGTCAGCGGCGACTACCAGGCCAAAAACGACATACTCGCCGAATATCTCGCGCTCGTCAAGGACAAGATGAAAAAATTCGCCAAAGCAGAAGTCGAGCATATTCCCCGAGAGCACAACTCGCGCGCCGACATACTATCCAAACTTGCGAGCACGAGAAAGAAAGGGGGAAACAAATCAGTTATCCAAGAAATTCTGCCCAGGCCAAGTATAGGCGAAAGCGCGCGACCTCTACAGATATTCGCCATCGGGGACAACCAATGCTGGATGACCCCAGTGTACAACTTCCTCACGAAAGACGAGCTCCCCGCTGACGCGAAAGAAGCTTCAGCAATAAAAAGACGAGCATGTTCATACACTATCCTCGAAAACAAACTGTACCGACGAGGTTTCTCCATTCCCCTCCTTAAATGTATCGATGCCTCGCAAGCACTGGAGGTGCTCCAAGAGCTCCATGGTGGAATCAACGGCCAGCACCTCGGCGGGCGGTCACTAGCTAGGAAGGCCCTCAGAGCCGGCTACTACTGGCCGACCATGCAGCAAGACGCCAAGGAACACGTCAAGAAATGCGACAAATGCCAGCGTCACGCCGACATGCACCTGGCTCCGCCGAACGAGCTCAAATCTCTCTCCTCACCTTGGCCTTTCTCCACGTGGGGAATGGACCTCCTCGGACCTTTCCCGGTCGGATCCTATCAAAACAAATACCTGGTGGCCGCTGTGGACTACTTCACGAAATGGATAGAAGCTGAAGCGCTCGCTAAAATCACATCCCAAAACGTACTCCGATTTTACAAGCGGAACATACTCGCTCGATTCGGAGTCCCACAGGCGATAATAACCGACAACGGCACCCAGTTCACGGGCAGAAAATTCCAGGAATTCGTGGCCAAACTCGGGACGAAGCAGCACTTCACTTCGGTCGAGCACCCCCAAACCAACGGACAGGCTGAAGCCGCCAACCGGGTCATCCTCCGTGGGTTGAAGAGAAGGCTGGGCGAGGCGAAAAAAGCTTGGGTCGAAGAGCTACACAGCGTCCTCTGGGCGTACAGGACGACCCCACATTCGACCACGGGCGAAACACCGTTCAGGTTAACCTATGGCACCGAAGCCGTGATCCCCGTGGAGATCCGAGAACCATCTCGTCGGACTGAGTCACCTCTCGAGGAAGAACTAAACGACGAAGCCATGAGAGAAGAGCTCGACATGGTCGAGGAAATCCGAACAGGATCCTCCCTCCGTGAAGCAAAACTGAAACAACAGATAGCCTTACGCCATAGCACTAAAGTTATCAAACGCGGAATCGAAATCGGAGACTTGGTCCTCCGCCGAAACATGAAAGATTCGCGCGAAGGCAAACTAGCCCCAAACTGGGAAGGTCCGTACCGAGTATACGATAAAACCGAAAACGGTGCGTATTACCTCGAGAACCTTCTCGGCGAAAAACTAGCTCGACCTTGGAATGCTGAAAAACTCAGACGCTACTACAGTTAGAAACAACCTAACGCTACCCGGCCGCTCGTGACGAACACGAGGAAAACTGGGCAAGGACTCGCGCCATGGTACAAGCGCGTATGCTCCACGACAGCTTCAGTCGGATAACCCTACCAGGAGGCAAAGCCGACTACGCGGCGGGCCTTACACGCAGACCCTCCGCGGAAGTACCTGCACGGCAGAACCCCAGCTCGCGATGGGATCGTTCACGCCGCGAGCACCTAGCCCCGACCGCGGCCTCGAGCTCGCTTATAGCGCACACCTGCTCTGCGCACCCGGACCGTACCCCACACGCCCGGGCCATAAACCTCGGTCGAGCACAAGCATTATTCGAGCATAGACATAAAACATTCAACGATAAAATCAGATAAGCACAAGTAAATGTTGAAACATAAAGCACAATGACATTAAAATCCGACCAAATTGGCCGGGATATCCAAATATTACAAACATTATCCGGGCATTGCCCCATTAAAAACATTGGCACGCAGGCCACAAAATATTGGCGCGCAGGCCACAAAATTGGCACACAGGCCACAACCAAGAATAAACAGATCAGACATCACCGTCCTCATCCTCGACACCGTTGTCCTCACCCGGGGGCCCCTGCTCGTCTTCCCAGTCCTCGAACTCCGGGTTTGATTCAATTCGCCCGTCCACGACCTTGTGATATGGACCAATGCCCTTCGTCACCAGGCGCGGGTTGAGGACTTTCAGCTGATCCACGGCATCTTTAAAACCGACCCCCAAGGTAGCGACACAGTCGATCTCCAGCTCCCGAACCTTGCCCAGGAGCTGAGAATGCGTCACCAAGGCTTTCTCGTCCTCATCCTCCTCGGCAGCAGGGAGATGAGTCCTCTCCAACTCAGCAATTCTCTCGCGGAGCCTTTTTCCCTCGGCCTCCAAGTCCGCAACCTTATTACGCTCTTTAACGAGATCCTCCACTATGCCGCTCTGGACCTCATACTTGTCCTTGTACTGTTCGAACTCGTGCTCCAGCTCATCGTATTTGATCTGGAGAGCATCGTAGTCCTTCTGAGGACAGACATTCTGAGCATTAAGAGCCAAGGCCAAGGCGGCCACCCTCATCATCCCTTCGAGGTCCTCGGACAAATCCTTGTCTCGAGCCACCCGGTCCCGCCTGACGATGTGCCTCACCTCCTCGCGCTCGAGGAGAACATTTTTCTTTGAGAAGATTCCCCTATGCAGAGTACAAGAGGGCAGCACTATGTCTTCCTCGGAGGGGTTGTCAATGATAAGAGGACGAAGCTTCGCGGTCCCTTCATTCTTTTGCTTCTTTCCGGCTGGAGAACCACGCGAGGTCGTCCCAACTGACGAAGGAGAGCCACTGTCGGGGACACTCGCGGCAGCCGCCTTGACCTCCTCAACCCACGATCGTTTCACGGACACTTTGATGGCCCCCTTGTTCTTGGCCCGCATCTTCGTAACTTTGTCATGCAAGTCGGCCATTTTTCCTGCAAAATAAAGAGTTAGAACCAAAAAGGTATTGTTTAAACAAATAATAGCCAACTCACCTAACAAAATCATAGCGTCCCCGTAACTTCCGCACTCGAGGACAGCTTTGGTGTTGATGTGCCGAGGCTCCAGCATAGGGCCCCCATCTTCCTCGAATAGGGGATCCCCGTTGGGATATGTACAGATTGCCGGTTTAAACCCGTCCACGTAGGAAGCGAGCCGTTGATACCCCCTAGTATCACGCTCATTGAGGTCCAGACGATGTAATAGTCGGTCCCACGCTCGAAATGGTCAGGTTGCCACTCTAACGGGAACCGGGCAGCTGGCCCCACTCTCCTCACCCCATCCTCAATGTACTCGCGCTCCTCGAAAAAATGATTCTCGGCATCAGGAGTGAGCGGCTTAATTATAAAATACCGACTCTTAAAATGCTTGATAGAGTCCTGGTAAATGGCGAACAGCTTCTTCGGCTGCTTAAACGACACCCAACTCCACTTGACGTCGGCACCGATTTTAATATTGCCTAATCCGGAAGAATCGTTTGTGGTTTATTGTGATGCTTCTAAGATGGGTTTAGGAGGTGTGCTCATGCAAAACGGTAAGGTTGTTGCTTATGCATCAAGACAGTTGAGAGTTCATGAGAAGAACTATCCCACGCATGATTTAGAACTTGCTGCTGTAGTGTTCATGTTGAAGATTTGGAGACATTATCTCTATGGTTCTAGATTTGAAGTCTTTAGCGACCATAAGAGTTTGAAGTATCTGTTTGATCAGAAGGAATTGAATATGAGACAACGAAGGTGGTTAGAACTGTTGAAAGATTATGATTTCGGTTTGAATTATCATCCAGGAAAAGCTAATGTTGTTGTTGATGCCTTAAGTCGTAAGACTTTGCATATGTCGGCAATGATGGTTAAGGAGTTGGAATTAATTGAGCAATTTCGGGATATGAGTTTGGTATGTGAAGTGACTCCTACGAGTGTTCGATTGGGTATGTTGAAGATTAACAATGATTTTCTGGATAGTGTCAGAGAGGCCCAGAAGTTGGATATGAAATTGGTTGATTCAATGATTGGAGTCGACCAAGCTGAGAATGGTGATTTCAAGTTAGATGCGCACGGTGTGTTGAGGTTCCGTGATCGGATTTGTATACCTGATGATGTGGATTTGAAAAGATCTATTCTTGAGGAAGGTCATGGGAGTAATCTGAGTATTCATCCCGGAGCTACAAAGATGTACCAAGATTTGAAGAATTTGTTTTGGTGGCCTGGAATGAAGCGTGACATAGCTCAGTTTGTGTATGCATGTTTGACTTGTCAGAAGTTGAAAGTTGAACATCAGAAGCCTGCTGGTTTAATGCAACCGTTAGAAGTCCCTGAATGGAAATGGGATAGTATTTCCATGGATTTTATGACAAGTTTGCCGAATACCATGAGAGGACATGATTCGATTTGGGTGATTGTTGATAGGCTTACGAAGTCAGCTCATTTCATACCTATTAACATCACTTATCCGATTTCGAAATTGGCGGAAATTTATGTCCGTGTGATTGTGAAGTTGCATGGTGTTCCTTTGTGTATTGTTTCAGATAGAGATCCGAGGTTCACTTCAGATTTTTGGAAGAGTTTGCAAGAGGCGTTGGGTTCTAAGTTGAGGTTGAGTTCGGCGTATCATCCTCAGACCGATGGTCAAACGGAGAGAACGATTCAATCTTTGGAGGATTTGTTGAGATCTTGTGTTCTTGAGCAGGGAGGTACGTGGGATACTTATCTTCCATTGATAGAGTTCACATACAACAATAGTTACCATTCGAGTATCGGTATGGCACCGTTTGAAGCGTTGTATGGTCGAAGGTGTAGGACTCCATTGTGTTGGCATGAATCGGGTGAGAGTGTAGTACTTGGACCTGAGATTGTTCGAGAAACTACCGAGAAGGTTAAGTTGATCCGTGAGAAGATGAAGACTTCGCAAAGTAGGCAGAAGAGTTACCATGACAAGAGGAGGAAAGATTTAGAATTCCAAGCTGGTGATCAAGTATTCTTGAGAGTTACGCCGGTTACCGGAGTAGGGAGAGCCTTGAAGTCGAAGAAGCTCACTCCTCATTTTATTGGACCGTATCAGATTTCAGAGAAGGTTGGTAATGTGGCGTATAGGGTGGCTTTACCGCCTAATCTTTCGAATTTGCATGATGTGTTTCACGTGTCGCAACTTCGGAAGTATATTCCTGATCCTTCGCATGTAATTCATATGGATGATGTACAAGTGCGGGATAATCTCACGGTGGAGACTATGCCGATAAGAATTGAGGATCGCGAAACGAAGACGCTTAGAGGAAAAGAGATTGCTTTGGTGAAGGTGGTTTGGTCGGGAACTACCGGTGAAAGTATGACGTGGGAATTGGAGAGCAGAATGCGCGAGTCGTATCCTGAGTTATTCGATTGAGGTAATTTTCGAGGACGAAAATATTCTAAGTGGGGGAGAGTTGTAACGACCGATTTTCTTTAATTATTTATTCATGTGAATTAAGTGTGCATTATGTGTTAATTATATGTTTAATTGATTTTATGTTGTTTTATTTGGGAATTATTAGTATATAAATAAGATAGTAAGTGTGATTGATAATTGGGCCTAAGTTGGTATTAGTAAGTGAGGGGTGTTAGTTAGAGCCCATTAGTAATTTAAGATAGTAAGGGTTTAACTAAAACTAGGGTTTTAGAGGAAATAGAAATTAGAAGTTCATTTTGGGGTTTTTGGTGAAAGAAGAGTAGAGTGAAGAGAAAGGGGAGAATCTCAAGGTTGAAGATAGAGTTGGCTTCAATCCAAAACCTAAGGTAAGGGTGGGATTCTTTCATGCTAAAGGGATGTATGATGATGTTTTGGGTGGGGTTTTGATTATATGTTGTTATCCATGAATGTGTAGAAATTGAATGGAGATTGTTAGAGATTATAATTGACTTCTATGAAATTGTGAAATCTAAGCATGATTGAAGATGTTATGATGTTATAAGACCCATAATATGTGTTGTATTTGTGTTTATACCATGTATTCTGTGGTTGTTCGTGATGTTTGATGTTTTCCAACTTGATTGGGTTGAGTTTAGGGGTTTTGTGATGGGTTTCGTATGCTGTTTTCTGTGTTTTGGGGTTTTCTGAAATCGTCAGTTCGCGCCGCGAACCCTTGTGCGCGCCGCGAACCTCTTGGTAGGAACTTGGGAAAAACTGGATCTGCTCAGTTCGCGCCGCGAACTGCTTGGCAGAAAGTTGGGGATTTTTGGATTCGCTCAGTTCGCGCCGCGAACCCTGTTTTGCAGTATTTTTCCTAAACTTTGAAATGATGTAACTTTTGAACCGTAACTCCTTTTTAAGTGCCGTTTGAACCCATGTGAAGCCATAGTTGAGACCTTTCTAATGCATATGATTTAGGAATGCTTACAATCCTTTTTAAATCCTTCTTTAAATGTATTTGTTTGGTGTTATGATTGGTGCGGTGAAGTGGTGTATTGTTGTATGATGATGCAACGTAGCGACGTGATTGGAAAGTGGTGAATTACTATAAAAGTAATGATGTTTAGTCGGTATTTGCGATGTATTTGTGAATGTCGTGTTTGTATGGATGTTGCATTTAGTGAGTCACATCCATTGCATAAAGAGACGGTGGCCTTAATGGTAAAAAGTGACGGTGGCCTTAATGGCAATTAGCGACGGTGTGCCCAATGGCAAATCTTGAGACGTGGGAGTTTTACTCCAAATGGTACCACATGCATTTGCATAAGTCGAGTCACACATGAATTGCATTCGAGTCTTGTTTGATTATGATGTGGTGACTTGATGATGAGATGCTTGTTGCTATTGTGTGGAATCTTACTTGCGAATTGTATATATTGTCATAGTTGAATTGATGATATTGTTATCGTTCCTTAAGTTGATTATGTGTTGTGAAATCATTGTATTGAGTATGGGGATGAGAAGTGGTGACCAATGTATGATCTTTTATCTTGCTTAGAATATTATCATACGTTTCTTTATAATGAATGATATCTCACCCCTTATGTTTGAATGTTACCCTCCGTTGGTAACGTGCAGGTAACGACGTGGAGTAACCGTGTACCTTATAGCTCGAGTCGGTGTGTCAATGCTCGGATACGTAGCACTCGGGGGGATGTTTGCGATACTTGCTTGTGTCTTGTTTTATGTTGATTATCTTTTCTTGAACTTTGATGTTGTGTCTTGTGGAGACGTTTTGGACACCTTGTGCCATGTTGGCAAGGACATATGTTGATCTAGATATTATGTTGTTATTTGAATTCCGCTGCAATGTGACGAAGTTGTTTGGATTTGAAAGATTGATGAATTAAGAGTTTCCTCTGATATAAGTGTTATGTATCCATGTACTTTGAGCATGAATTGTAGTTTTGTTTAAGTCGAATATGTGATGCCTCAAATTTGTTGCTTCTTTCGATGTTTTATACTCTGATTTCTCTTAATATTTGAGGGGTAGATTTGGGGTGTTACAAGGGTGGGGTTCTCTTCCTATAATGGGGCTTATGAAATTTTGTATGTGGGGAATGGGTGTGTAAATTTATTGCATTGGCTGTGTTAAATTGTTGTTTCTGGAAATTATAAATAATTAACTTCATCAATGAAATGTCATGTCAAATACAGATAGTTCATATTCTAAATTGAGGCTCATGTATCAGTAGTCAATGACATCATTTGATGATTAAGAGACAATAAAAATCTTAAAATCACTTCTTGTTTTTTACACGACTAGGAATTTTCAAACGAAGTGATACACAACTCATAAATCCTTTAAATACAACACCTTCAACGTGTTTAAAATAAAGCTCATCAATAATTATCATCTTAACAAGCTCCAATCTACACTCTTCTTGATTGAATTTAACAAGCTTAAAAGACACACTATTATTACCATCTACTTGCTTCCCAAGTACAATAATTTTTTGTTTCTTGTCTATTTTTCTACTTGAATTCTTATGACAAACATTATAATGTTTATTCGAATTTTTTCGTTCTATGTTTTTTTACTAGGTCCGACCCTAAGGGGAGGTAATAGAGGCCTTTGCCTAGGGCCTTTAATTTTCCTTTTTTATAGGCCTTGTAATTTTCGTACATAATTTTTATATCATTATAACTTACATGTCTACAGAGTTAGGTATTACATCTTCTTCAAGAGAAAGCATCAAGTTAAGCTTGGATCATTTCCAACCTCTCATAATCACTTTGATTCTCTTAAAATCTCTTCAAATCTAGCATCTTGCAAATTAATGTTGGTATTTGTATCCCACATCTAAGGTAGAAGCAGATTGCAATCTCTTAAAATATGTATGTAATATGTTATTATGAAATATATTGTTACAGGGAGCAATGTATGTCTTTTTATATTCAATTGAATTGAAAATCTAATATATTCTTGTAAAATTGTATATCACCTAAATAATTAGTTTTAAATTTCTTTCTTACAGGAGATGTGTGCAATTTCAGGAAAATGAATCGGAGATGTTAAAACATATCTATAAATTATGAAAACTAAATAATAAAATAATCAATCAAAGAAAATAACAAACTATTGAACCAAATTTGTAATCATTCAATAAATCACAAACTTTTAACCAAAAACAAAAAAACATAACCATAAAATAAACTAACAATTTGCAGAAAGGAATGAAAACAAACCCTAAAATTCAAAATAGTTGGAACTAGAAGGCGTTGATTAGACGAATCAGTCTTTCCCACTTGCAATCTAGAAAAACAACTACCTAGGTATAAAACATGCACTAGAAGGTGAGCAATTTCATAAGGTTGTGCGATTTGAAGTGGGTTTCTTAAAAACTTTCTTGCTCAGGGTTTTGATCTTAAAAATAGAGATTAAGAAAGATTTGGAGTGTTTCACAGGTGATAGAGTGATTGATTGAACAATTGAAAGGGGTTATAAATTTTAGGGATTTTTGGTTCGATTGAAAATCTAACGAATTTTAGGGGTTTTGGAATCGATTGAAAATCTGAGAGGGATTTTAGGGTTTGGTTAACAGTAATGTACGCAAAGAAAGAACAAGGTGAGTCGTGTATGATTGAGATGGTGAAACGGAAATGGAAAGATGAAAAGAAGATGAAGCGGTGAAATGAAAACGATGAAATGGAGAAGATGAGACGAAAAGAAAGGGGTTCTTTTTTCTTCTTCTTTTTTTCTAGGATTTTTTCTAAATGGCATACGATGGTTATGATGAGGACTGAAGAATCTGAGTTTTTCAATTTTTTTAAAAAATTATAATTTTGATAGGATATATTAAAAGAATATGAAAGTGAAAAAAATATTATTTTTAAGATATTTTATTTCATGTTTTCTATTTAAAATATTTTGACATATTATTGGAGAGATTATAAAAATGCATTCCCTTTATTTTTTGATTTGAACATTTATTGTCTTCTTCAATATAAAAGTCAAAACCCCTACTATTTATTGAGTTAATATAAATCGGAGAGGTTTAGGTAAATCCCTCTAAATAAGTGCAAGAAATTAACTTGTTTTTTTTGTAGTGATTGGACTAAACCTCAACATTACACCAACCGAATTTCTATGGATATTTAGCAGAAAATAAAGAGCTGAAGCTGCATGCCATTTTGGAACATGAGCACCAAGGATTAACCGTGTGTATTTTTGAACCATATTATTCACTGTTTCTTGATTATTGAAGTTTGTTTCAACCATTTTACTGGTCATTAGTCATTGGAATCTTACCTTGTATATACTACAAGAATCCAAAATTTATGTATTCCTATAATAATACTATAATCCTTTAATACTGTTGCAAAATGAGTTTGGATTCCCATTTTACTGTCACAACTGAATTTTATAAAATTTGACATTCAATCATATAAGAATAAGATTGAACTTAATATGAATTATTAAGGCCTCTCTTTAAGAACCAGATAGTGGAAACTCAACATATATTAAAATGCAAATATGTCACCAGTCCTGATAAATTCAATAGACGATGATCTTCTTCTTCTGGCCGATTGTCTTTTCTTCAGCAGAGACATGGATGCTTTTCTTGTCCATCTTAGCATCTCTTAACAGTCGGACCAGCCATAATATTAAAAAGGCCTCAACTTCATACCACTCTGAACAGATGCATCAGAGACACTAAGACCAACCAACCTCTTAGCATCTGTAAAAGTAACAATCCTCTTAGCATCATAAACTCAGCATCTCATCTATTTAGATTGAATGTGAACATTGAATTTAAAAATACATGCGTAAAAATTCAACTGAACCATAGCAGTGCAAAAAGACATGTATAGTGATTTTCAATATCCATTAGTCGGTATTTATCAAGAAAGGATTGCCATACTGCATAGTCCAACTGAGGGAATATATTTTTCTACCTGCAATGAAAATGGAATAAACATAAGCAACTATGCTATCTTATGCTTAACAAAATGAGACGACAAGAATCTAAGTGATAATGCCATCAGCAAACCCAGCACAACATGATAATGTAATGGCAGATTAATATAACCAAGATAATAATGGCAGATTTGGAGAAATAGGCCAACACACACAACATTGGCCTGACAATAGTCAGTGAGTATTTCTGGGAAAGTTATCAAAATTATAATGTCCATGGTGACCCGTACGGAAAAGATTAAGCAATTTCCCAGCAACCATGAAAAGATGATACAGTTGCAAGGCAATAAACTGTCTAGCAATTTCAACTTCACATCTTATATTGCCATTTTGAAGTTTTGAGTTTTATTACAATATTTCATTCATTAGCTATTGATATGTTTTTTTGATATAAAAAATTGATGTTTTTTTCTTGTCAAAATCATAAAGGAAGTATGAATCGTTTCGATAACAATGAAGTTTCGATTTTGTAAAAAAATGTGCACACTAATCTAATGAATCTTTATAATTCTATAATATCGAATATAGTGACGCCAAGGTTTTTTATGAAAAACTTATTTCTTTGTGCTCTTACTCCGGTTACGAACCCACACAACAATGGATCAAAACTTTAGCCATATTTTATTTGGTCCCAATTTTTATTGATCCTTTATTTTTCTTCTTAAACTATGACTGTAATGTATGATTTTTTTTGCTTTTATTTAATTGAAAAATATCACAACAACATTTAATCTATATTTTAACTGCTTTTAAAAAATATATTAAAAACATCATTTTTTTCTCATGCATTTTCCACAAGAAAATAAATTAATTGATATCAACCAGACAATGACAATAGTACTTGCAATACTTAGAACCATAAATGATTTTGTGTTTATCTTCAACAATCTTCTATGGATAATTGTTAAGTAAATGTTCAAGAAAAATACAAAATCATTTATGCTTTTAAGTAAAACAAGTAATTTTGTCATTGTATGATTGATACCAATACATTTACTTTATTGTAGAAAATGCATATGAAAAAAATGAACTTTTTAATTATTTTTTCAAAGCAGTGAAAAATAGAATAAATGGTATTGAAATATTTTTTGATTAAATAAAAGAAAAAATGCTTTGTTCATATAGTTTAAGAAAAAATAACTAATCAATAAAAATTGTGACCAAATAAAGTATTACCAAAATAGAATAAATGGTGTTGGAAGATTTTTTATTTGTGTCTCCTGTGACACATTTCCTTTTTTTGTTTTATAATAGCATAAAATATAAAATTTGAATTGGAAATTTTAAAATAAAAATAAAAAAACAGTTGAAACTTTTAGATGAATTTCAAAATAATTAAATGAATTATTTATTATTATTTTAAAAAATAATAAGTAAAAACAATTACTGATATAGAATAAGTGATTTAGTATTAAAAATGTATTTAAATAAGAATATAATAATTTTAATTAAATATTATATAAATCTTTCATAATTTGTCTTTGATGTCAACTTGTGTTAGGCCGACAATACTTATTACCATTAGATGCATATGTTGAATTAGAACGAATACATTATTCTATTTTACCTTTTTTTACAAAATCATCTCAAACACAAGAATGTTTGGAAGAGTTTTTGGCATTACCTGCCTATAGACCTTGTAAGTCAACATTAATTAGATTTTTCAGACCATAATCAACATTCATATTCTTCTGCATTAATATTGTTACATATAATATTAAAATAGAAAATTGAAACATAATTAAAGAGACAAAACAAATTTTTTTACAAACACTTTCATTCATTAGTTATGTAACTTGAAAGAAGGGCAACAAAGATTGCAAACCTAAAGAGAGTAATTGGTTATATGGGCTAAAGCCAAAAGAAAGCATCCTGATTTTAGTTGTTTCTGTTTCCATTTATATAAGTATTAAAGGAAAAAAATTCATTAAATCACTCATTGTAATTATTTATTTAAAATATATAAAAATGATCAAAGAAAAAGAAAAGGAAAGTATAGTAAATGAAACTTTACAACTCAATGCAGCAAAATGTTAAGAAAAAATAAAACTAACCACAATGCAGTAATCTGGAGCATTCAATATCTTGCCAATAATCATGTTAATTTTCTTGATATGAAATCATAAAATTTTACACTAAAAATGGTACAGAAATTCTAATATAATTATTAAGCACAGCATCTATCACCTGTATCCCAATATATATATTTGTTTTCCAATGACATACCTTAATTGTAGTATGGGCCATGCTCTCCGTTTGACTAGGAATTATCACTTGATGATCAGCCTTACTTGTAGGTGTTTGAATCAGCCTTACTTTGGATCTAAGATTAAGTACATGTATTAAGAAATTAAAGCACTATTAATACAATCAACTAATACATAGCTATACTTTCCACTTACAACTAATACATAAAGAATACTGAGTTTTAAGAAAATATTATATAAATTTTTGTTTGAAAGAGTTTATGAAAGGTGTGATATGTAATGACATTTAACAAAAAATATTTATACTAATATTTGAAGGTAAAATTAATTTATAATCATTTAATATAAAATATAGTGTGATATCCAATAATTAGATAAATTATACTCACCATCCTTGAAGTTTATTAAAACGCCATTGACACTCCTTCTAGTTTTAAATTATGCATTAATCTTTCTTGAGATTTATTAAAATAACACTAATAACCCTTTTAATATTTAAAATGACATTTACCTATGATTTTATTCTGTCACTAAAACATTTTAATTGTATATTTAAACTTAAAAGAAAATTAGTGCATACTTAAAATTAAATGGGGGTGTCTGTGTCACTTTAACCGACCTCGAGGGAGATCAATCTAAATTTCTCTAAATAATTTATATATTTTGAATCAAAGCATTATATCTTATTCAGTTTTTGCAGGAACATCTAGAGATTCTCCATCACAATCACAAACAGAAGTGGGAAGACAAGATCCCCTTGTCAGAGTCCACAACGTGCAGTGATGTAATAAGTAATCTGGCCATTAATCGAATACTTGTAGAAAACAGTAGAAACACACGGCATAATCCAATCAACAATTTTTTTTAGGAAAGTTCAATTCTCGTAAGATACAATTCAAAGTTGGTCATTCCACTGTGTCATACGACTTTTGGATGTCCATTTGGATGACACATCTAGGCGACATGTGCTTGCGGCTATACCCTCTTAATAACTCGTGTGCCCTGAAAATATTATCGTGGATAACCATGCTTGGGAGAAAAGCGGATTGGCTACTGTCAACAACTTCATTAATGACTTTACTAAGCCTTTTGGTCAAAATCTTTGAAATAATCTTGTCGACCGTAGTACAACATGCTATAGGCCGAAGGTCCTTCAAACTCTTGGCATCATTTGTTTTTGGAATGAGCATTACAAGAGCACAGTTTATAGAAGCAAACATTTGGTTTTTATCAAAGAAATCATACAGAGCTTCCATAAGGTCTCCTTTGATGATATTTGTTGCACCCCTAAATTTGCCCTCCTATTTCACTTCTATCTAGTTTAAGCTTCACATTCATATGCATTCCTAAATTAAGTCATCATACGTGTCATGCATCATTGATCAATAATATGGAATTAGGATCATGGATCAGAGCTAAGGTTTCCTTTTGACTCATCAAAAAAGTTCAGGTATAAATTTTTTGATGATTCTTTATATTCAAAAGAAATAATTGAATTTTTTTAAACAAATCTAATATTGAATATTTGATAAATATATATAATTATTAATAAACAAAAAATTACTTTCATTTATAAATGGTATGATTATAGATGTTCTTAAATGAATGATTTCAATTTGATTTGTCATTCACGACATATGTTCTATAAATCAAACTCATATTGTATTCGAAATAAATACTTAGCATTTGAATAATACAATTCACTACTTTCTTCTTTTTTATCTCTTAAATTATTTTGGTTTGTTTTATCACACGTTATCAGCACGAAACTCTACCAAAATAGAAAATGACAAAATTTGAAGCCCTAATAATTGAAGCAATCGCGGCGCAAAAATACCCAAGCGAATAAACGCTCGAAATTCAATGAAGTCAACATCTTCTTTTTTTTTTTAACGGGAAAACGTCGATAAAACCGTAAAAGAACAAAGTTATGGTCATCGCAACTAAATTCATATTCGAAAGTCGGTTTTGCGCGTGGAAGGTATTAGCACCCTGCGGCATAGTTTGTATCCAACTGGAACCTTTTAATTAGCTTTATGAATAAGAATGTTAGACTAAGGTATTTTAATTTCTTCTATCTGCTGCGACATGATCGCTAAAAATAATATAAAGGGGGAAATAAGTTGTTAATTAGTGTGCTTGACGAGACGTTAAATTTTGCTTCTACGTATCCCCAGGTGCGATGGAGAACATAAAGCTACATAGTAATATGTATAAAATGTTGGTTGGTTGGTTGATTTTAGCTAAAGATGTTTAGATCGCATTCGAGCAGAAAAATGTTACTTGTCATACGCACATGGGATAATTGAAGCTTTGTCTGTGCTTCACGTCAAAATCGGTCACATTTTGATTGCATTCAACCATAAAACATTGCTTTTTACCCGCACATAGGAAGAATGAAGTGTTGTTTGTGCTTTACAATGGAATTGATAAAACACCGTTCATTTAAGATAAGAGTTTGATGGAGAATTCAAAGCTACATAGTTGTGTGTAGAAAATATTTGTTGGTTGGTTGATTTTAGCTAAAGATGTTTAGGTCGCATTCGAGCGGAAAAATGTTACTTGTCATTCGCGCATGGGATAAATGAAGCTTAATTTGTGCTTCACGTCAGAATCGGTCACATTTTTATTGCATTCAAGTATAAAATGTTGCTTGTTACTCCCACATAGGAAGAATGAAGCGTTGTTTGTACTTCACAACGGAACTGATAAAACATTGTTCGTTTAAGAAAAAATTTGATGGAGAACTCAAAGCTACATAGTTATGTGTAGATTTTTTTTGTTGATTGGTTGATTTTAGCTAAATATGTTTAGGTCGCATTCGAGCCGAAAAACGTTACTTGTCATACGCGCATGGGATAGATGAAGCTTCGTCTGTGCTTCACATGAGAATGGGCCACATTTTGATTGCATTCGAGCATAAAATGTTGCTTGTTACTTGCACATAGGAAGAATGAAACGTTGTTTGTGCTTCACAACAAAATTGATAAAACACCCTTTGTTTTAGAAAACGTTTGTGGTCACGCCAAGGAAGAAAAAATAGGTTTGATGACTTGAAATTATTTTTAGGTGGAATACGAGTAATTGATTTAGACAAGGTGTATACCTTGCAATGGACTAATCGATTTGGACTAGGTGTACATCTTGTGTTTGACTGCTCGAGGATCAAGCAGATGTACATCTGATTGTCCTTTTTTAATTCGAGTTTGATTATGCATTTTTTGGCAGAAGACGAGTAATCGATGTTAACAAGGTGTATAACTTGCTTTTGATTATTTGATGATATATATTAACAAGGTATATACATACATATATATATACATATATATACATACATATATATATATATATATATATATATATATATATATACATATATATATATATATATATATATATATATATATATATATATATCCTATAAAAGACCCCCTCCACACCAAAGCTTTGATGTTCCAAAACATTCCAATCTTCCTCCCTAAAAATGATATCATTCCTAAGAATCCACAAACTCCAAACAATTGCCAACCAAATACACCCCTCTTTACCCTTTTTTACTCTCTTTAGTTTACAAAAGGTACATCACCTCAAAAAACTATCCAAAATACTACCCGCTTCATAATCAACAAAATCAATCCAGTTCGCCACTTCCTTCCAAACCAAACCGAAAATATGACAAAATAACAAAGAATGAGGCAAAGATCCGTGAGCATTACCACAAAAAACACAAGAGATGTCGCAAGTACTATTAATAACACCGCGACGAAGAAGTGAATCTCTAGTTGGAAGCCTCTCAATAAAACACCTCCACCCAAAAGCTTTAATATTTCGAGGAACATGCATCTTCTAAACATCAACATAAGCCTTATCATAATTATTAACCGGACCAAAAGGAATATGAGATAAATTAAGAAAATCATAACAACCTTTTACCGTGAAAACATGATCTGCTCCATCCTTCCAAACCACCTTATCCCCCGAAACCATGCAAGGAGAAACCGACTGGAGAAGAATCCGCAAAGAGAGCACTTCTTTGTAACTTTCATGAGTTTTGTAAAAATCCTTTATTTTTTATCTCGTAGGTTTTATTTGGTGTGTAATATTTCTTTTTCCGAGTTGTTTTCTCGGATCTTTTGTAAAAACCCTTTATTTTAAAGTGAGAGCATTTTATAATGAGAGGGGAGAGGAATAATTATCAACCATTAAATTTAACAAGAGAGAATGTTAAGACATTAATGTGGCTATTAATTTCTCTCTCTTGATGAATCTAATAGTTGATATTTATTCTCTCATCTCTCATTATAAAATGCTTTCACTTGATATGCTACATATATATATATATATATATATATATATATATATATATATATATATATATATATATATATATATATATATATATATATATATATATATATATATATATATATATATATATATATGAAGGGTGTTTGGGTCTAAAGGGTATGCTCCCCTTGAGGTCTTGAGTTCGAAGGAGTCTAGGACCAACTTTCGGAGGTAACGTGAGACAGTAATGCTCTTGGGTGGATTAGTCGGTACGGAAGGAAGGAGACCAAATGTAGATAATGTAAAAATGGGGGAATCACGTGGGAATGTAATGTCATGATGTATGAGAAATGACGTAATATGTGATTTGGTGTAAAATTGTCTTTATTCAATAAAATTACAATTTCTTTTATTTGAAATTAGCTTTGTCTTATTCTAAAATGTCATTTAATTTTGTCTGAGATGACAACATGACGAGATAAAATGGCCATGATATGTAGATGAATCAATGGGTGTAGAATTTTAGGGTAAAATTTAAGGTGTGATAGAATGAACCATTCTTTATGGACTTTTAGGAAAGACAAGTTTTTTTATGTCATTGACCCTTCTAAAAATAGATGATCAATTATATATTCAACAAAGAAATTATATTCCTGACAGTGATGAAAATCAAAATTTAGCTTTTGATATTTTTGAGACCCATTTTTTGCTACACACATGCGTGTCTCATATGAAAAAAAAAATTATCATATCATGTGCATGATTTTTATTCTGATATTCAAAAAGGGATATAAAAAAAACTAACAAATAAATATTTTATATGACTTAGTAATATATTTTATTAAGATTGCATGATTAAAATATTCTTGTTATTGAAGATTTAATGTTGTTGTTGTGCTATCCTAATTGATTTCATATGTTGTTTAAATTATAGGTGTTTAACGTCTATATACCTTTCACAGATGAAGACCTTAGGATGTGTGTTCAAAAAATTTCACTTTTGGTTTTTGCATTAGTTGTGGTTAATCATTTGTATATATTTAAGTTTTGTTGTAAAAAGAGAATGTACACCGTACCATTTTAGCTTTGTTTTATTCAGGTTATGCTTAAGTTCTGTTTGTTTCAAAAAATCAATTATTCTATGTTTTAAAATAATTTAGGTTTCATGCTATTTCAAAAAAGTATAGGATAACAAGAAAATTTTGGGAAAAAATTAAATAAACATAGGTTTTTTGACAATAAATAAACATAGGTTATACCCTCTGTTATTACAAAATGCGAGGTAAAAATACTCAGTATATTCCCCCGGTTTTTAAATATTACCGAGAGGGAAAATGGGAGGGCTTGAAAATAAATATTATTGTTTTCTAGGGATCAAACACATGAGCATTCTCAGATTTATCTTTGGTTTTCAAAACAAGTAAAGAAAAAAGTGACAAACTTTTCATGACAAACTTCTTTACCTCTTCTACAAAACTGATCTGAAATTGCTTTACCAATTGACATGATATCACATATTCATAGTATTGTTAATAACTATTAATGTCGGACCACATGGTTATATACTGAAATATATTTTATATTTTGAATTTATGAATTTTATTAAAATATTTCTTTTTAAAATTAATAATATGGTTCTTTTTTAAATATATTGATTGCTTTTTATTGTCAAAATTATAAAGGAAGTGTGAATCATTTTGGAAACAATAAAGTTTCGATTATATAAATTAAACGTGCATAACAATCTTATAAAGATGAGAAACCGTTTGGATGGATGGACAAATCGGTTTTTGAATTTGGGCGGACGTATTACTCTCCTTAAGTCCATTCTTAGTTCTTTGTGCATTTTTACTATGTCATTCTATAAGATGCCCAAAAAGGTGGTTAGAAAATTCACTTGTATTCAAAGTAGATTTTTATGGGGAGGGGTGGAAGATAGAAGGTGCATTCATTGGAAAAAATGGACCGACGTTACTTTACCCTTTTCTAAAGGAGGGCTAGGTATCAAGAATGTCGCTTCCTTTAACTTGGCTCTTCTCAATAAATGGAGGTGGCGGATTCTTCAAGATCAAAATTCTTTGTGGTGCAAAGTGTTAAAGGCGCGGTATGGAGATTTATCTTCCAAAACTCTCGGCATAAATTTAAAGGTTAATGTTTCTAACTCTAGCTCCATGTGGTGGAAAGATATTCTTAAGATTCAATCTTCTTCTTCTACTCCTTCTTCTTTGTGTGATCCTATTGTTGAGTGCGGGAGATTTATTATCCGCAATGGTTTTAATACTCCTTTTTGGCACGCTACTTGGTTGGGAGATAAACCTTTATTAGAGGAGTATCCGGATTTGTTTTTTGTATCCCGTTTAAAGTATGTGTCGGTGGCGGCTATGGGGGGTTGGGTTGAAGACGTGTGGAGGTGGGGAGACCTCGGTTTACATAGTGGTGTGGTGGATGATCCGGTGTTATCCACCCATTTTTTGTCCTTGAAGGAGCGTTTGGAGGATTTTAAAGGGTGGGAAGAAGGTAGAGATACGGTGGTTTGGTCGGGGAATTTGGAGAGGGAGTTCTCGGTAGCTTCTTGTTACGAGTTGTACGAGAAATACATTACGCCTTATGGTCCTCCTATTAATCATTTGGAAGCTTTTGGTTTTTTTGTGGAAGACGGAGGTTCCGTTCAAAATAAAGGCTTTTGGTTGGAGACTTTTTCACAATAGGCTTCCTTTGAAGGATCTCTTGGTATTTCGAGGAATGTCTTTTCCTTTGGAAGATTTAAAGTGTATTTTTTGTGGTCATTATGAGGAATCAAGGGACCACTCCTTTTTTGGTTGTTTGATGGTTGGAAATATTTGGAGAGAAATTGCTTTTTGGGTGGGTAAAGGGGATTTTTTAGACGAAGGATGTTTATCAAATTTTTTGGATTGGCATCGTTTCTTTGATAGTCAAAAGGTTTCGGATAGAAAATTGGATTTAGTTTGGCTAGCTTCAACTTGGTGTCTTTGGTTGGTTAGAAACGGTGTGTGTTTTCGTAAGGAGGCGTGGAGTGTGAATAACACCGTTTGGAATATCAAGACTTTAGTTTGGAGATGGTCGTTTTGCGGAAAAATTACCCATCCCAATTACTCCTTTTACGAGTTTTGTAAGGATCCGGTTTATTTTCTCTCGTAATGTAATTGGTTGGTAATTTTTCTTTTTTGGGGCGTGTCTTATCCGCTCTTGTAAATGGGTTGGGGAACCCTTTGTTCTCCTTTTTTGAATGAAATATTGCTTTCTAAAAAAAAAAAAAAAACAATTTTATAAATATTGAATATAGTGATGCCAAAGATTTTTAAGAAAAATATTTTTTATTAGGCTCTTAAAATATTTCTCATGATATGAACCTTCACAATAAAGTTGTAAAATAAAGAAAGAAAATTTTAACCATATTTTATTTGATCGCAATTTTTATTGTTCCATTATTTTTCTTCTTTAACTATGCGAATAATATATTATTTTTTTAATTGAGAAATATTCCAACAATATTTAATCTATATTTTCACTGCTATGAAAAATAATTAAAGACTCCATTTTTATGAAGTTTTTGTAGGAAGATAAATATATATATTTTGGACAATGAGAACAATATTTGTTTAAGTTAGAAGCATAACCAATTTTGACTTTTTTTTTTATATATATTCTTCTACATATAATCATTTAGTAATTACATGTAGAAGAATGTTCAAGAAAAATACAAAATCGATTATACTTCTAAGTAAAACAAGTATCATTGTTTTAGTCTAATTAATACCTATACATTTAAAATAATAATAAATCACAAAAATAGCAATTAAACAAATTTGGCCAAAATTTTGTTTCATTATTGCACAACTTATATAAAAAGGTTGTTAACTTGAGGAATACATGAAAAATACAAAGAAATAAATTTCTCACAAAAATCATTGGTGTCGCTATAAAAATTAAATAACAATTTTATTTTAGAAGAGAAGTCAATATTATTTTATCAATTAAGTTATTTTTTTTGTTATACTGTTGTTAATTAATATTAATCTATAATCTTTTCTTTATTTGGTCTCTTATGACACATTTATTATTTATTATTTTATAATACCGTTAACTTATAAGTTGTATTTGTAAAGTTTAAAAACAAAATAGAAAAAAAGAAAAAAATGGAAGAAATTTTTAGATAAATTTAAAAATAATTAAATGAATGATTTATTATTGTTAAAAAAAATAATGAATAAAAACAAATTTTGATATAAGAAAAATGATTTTGTGTTAAAAATATATTTAGTCAACCTTTCAAGTTTGGAGAAGGTGAGGTAGTGGACATCTTGCAATTTGCGGACGACACCATTTTGCTTGGGGAGCCGACATCGGATAATCTTTGGAGTTTGAAAGTAGTGTTGAGAGGGTTCGAATTGGTGTCGGGTTTGAGAATCAATTTTGTAAAAAGCAATGTTTATGGTGTCAATGTCGGTGAGTGGTTTTTGAATGCGGCGACATATTTTCTAGGGTGCAAACGTAGTGTGATTCCTTTTACTTTTCTTGGAATTCCGGTAGGAGGTAACCATAGAAGGAGGAAATTGTGGGTGAAAGCTATACAAAACATCAAAAAAAGGTTATCGGTGTGGAAAGGAAAATCTATATCAATTGGAGGTAGAGTGGTGCTTATTAACGCGGTTCTTAATGCTATCCCATCGTTTATGTTCTCTTTTTTCAAAGCTCCGAGTATGGTTTTAAAAGAAATTAGAGGCATAATCTCTAACTTTCTTTGGGGAGGGACTAAGGAAAAGAGATGTATCCATTGGGTTGATTGGAATACGGTGTGCAAACCTAAAGAGAAGGGTGGTCTAGGCATAAGGGATGTTAGTGAGATAAACAAGGGGCTTCTTATCAAATGGAAGTGGAGAATCCTTACAGAGGACAAAGCTATATGGAGTAGGTTTATCAAAGAAAGATATGGTGAACCAAAGCTTCTAGTTCAAGGGAAAGTTGTGGAAGGGAGAGTCTCGAAAGAATCGTTGTGGTGGAGGGATGTTTTGTCGAATGAGGTCAAGTCGGAAGATAGTGAGAATGGTTTTAAGAGCAATATTAGGTGTATTTTAAATGCTGGCTCTGACATTCTGTTCTGGAACAGCATTTGGTGTGGGGATAAGCCTCTCTGTCATTTATTTCCTGGTCTGTATGCAGCGTCCTCTAATAAATGGTGTTCGGTTTCTGTTGCTCTGGTCAGGTCCGTAGGAGGAATTTGCTGGCAGCATGCGGTTGTTATGGGTTCAGCAGCTACGGTGGATGTGGTGAAGGCCAGTCCGGTTCTTGCGATTCAGTGGGCAAGTTGTCTGGAGTTGTTGGATTCGGTTCAGCAAGGTGGTAGCGGCGAAGACAGATTCGAGTGGATGCAGAATGCGAATGGTCTTTTCTCGGTGGCCAGCATTTCTGTTATGTGTGCTCGTGTCAAGAACAGTTCTTGGCATCCGACGACGCGAAGGATTTTGAAAATTGTTTGGGGTTTGGATCTTCCGGCAAGGATAGCTATCTTTGCTTGGAGATTTTTTGTAGAAAGACTTCCTACTATTGATTCTCTTATTGCTAGAAACATAGCAAATATCAATAATTTGAACTGTGTTTTTTGTGGGGATCACGTGGAGACTGCTATACACTTGTTCTTTGATTGTCAGGTAACGCATAGAGTTTGGGAGTGGGTGTTTTGTTGGTTGGGAGTTATAAGACAGATTACTTTGGAAGAATTCAAAGACTTTGTGTCGGTTCAAGAAAAGGTGAAGAAAGTCAATGATAGGGAGAAGATGAGTTTCATTTGGATCTCTTTAATTTGGAGTGTTTGGCACATGCGGAATACGACTATTTTCGAGCAAGTTCCGTTTAACTTTGAGGAGGTGGTTTACAATGTGTTGTTCAACTCTTGGAGTTGGTTAGCTAGATTAAGTGAGTCCTTTTCCTTTTCTAGTTATTATGATTGGTACAAGTTACCGATGTCTTGTTTCGAGTACTTGTAATTTGGTGTTTTTTTGGTGTAAGGGTTGCACCCCTAGTGCGATTTCTTAATGTCATTTGCTTTTAGAAAAAAAAAGAATATAATAATTTTAATTAAACACTATATAAATTTTTATATTTAATTTTTTCTTACACCGTAACTTATGTTAGGCCGACACTCCTTATTTTTTTTTTCACCGTAAACATCAACATTTAATACATAATATAGAAGAAGCACAAGCAAAGTGACAAATATTGAGTAAAGGCTTTTTCCATCCTCATAATAAAATCAACACTAACAACTAAGTCTACCAAAATTTGGACAACAATAAACTTTGAGAAATTAGAATTCAATGGAGTATTACTAATCTAAATCCTTAATCAAAACAACCAAACAAAATTCTTCAATAAAAAATAAATGAGTTTGGTTCACTCTATACAATTACGAATAATTTCTTTGGCTTTATCACACACAGTTCGATTATATAAGTTCCCCAATTTGATTAAACTCAACATCTTTAAAAGAAGTATTTGTAGAAAGGAAGAGAGAGGCTGATTAGCAAAGACCACACTTAGATTCTTCTTAAAAACCCATTTCCATTATCCAAACTTCTTTAGAGCATTTCATCAAACACCGTTAAAGACATACTTAATATAGGTTAAATAAAAGCACAACACACACAACCAAACCTTACATATACACAGAATATAGATAAACAAAATAACAATAAAAGATATCCAAACACAATATCTCAGCAATTTGAAAATTTCTGGTGGTTGAAGTTCTAGTGGAGGTCTTTTTCCATGTTACCATTGGATGCATACGTTGAACCATAGTGAACACAATATCCTATTACAAAATGATTAGAACTACGATAACGTCTATAATAGTTTTTGGCATTATCTGCCTCTTGACCTTGTAAGTCCTCTTCAACTCTTGAGTCTTCCTCATAATCAACCTCAATTGATTTTCCATATAAATTCAAGCTCAGAGTACAGCATACAAATGTTAGTTCTTTTTTCTCCTTCTAAATACTTACTTGTATATGATATTAAACAAGCAATCACTCATTGCAACTATTTCTTAAAATTATATAAAACTGGTCGAAGGAAAAGAAAAATAAAATATAGTAAAACAAATAATTCAATTGGACAGACAGAAAAAACTTTACAACTTAATGCAGTGAGTTGTCCAAAACAATATCTAACCAGGTGAAAATAATATGGTACCGAAATTCTAATGTTTTGTTTTGACTAGATAATGTGGAACATTTGAAATCTTGCCAAATAATCATGTTAACTTTCTTAATATGAAGTGATAAAGTTATACACCAAAAATGGTACAGAAATTCTAATATAATTATTGTAACATTTAAAATCACTTGATATTTTAACAAGTTTATGTAAATTGAATCCATGATATATTGATGTTTTGTTTCTTATAAAAATTATAAAGGAAGAATGAACCGTATTGATATTATTATAATATTACATTTTAAAATTGTTTATATGGTTCATTGATAAATATATTGATGGTTTTTTTTTGTCAAAAACATATTAACTGTTTTCGTATCAATAAAGTTTTGATTCTGTAAAAGAAAAATATGCATAATAATCTAATGAATATATACAATTCTATAATATCGAATATAATGACGCTAAAGGCTTTTATGAAAAATAATTATTTGGGCTCTTTATATTTTCTCATTTTATAAATCTAAACAATAAAACTGTACAATAAAGGAAGAAAATGATCATATTTTATTTCTTCCAATTTTCATTGACCCATTACAATATTTTATTTAAAAACTTTTGATATGGTTTATTGATAAATATATAATTATTTTTTTCTTGTCAAAACCAAAAAGGAAGTATGAATGGTTTTGGTAAAAAGAAGTTTTTATTATGTAAAAAATAAGGCACAACATTCTAACGAATCTTTAAAATTCTTTAATATCGAATATAGTGATACCAATGATTATTGTGGAAAAAAACTTCTTTGAACCCTCATAGTAATAAGGTTGTACAAAAATGGAACAATATCTTGGTCATATTTTACTTGATAACTATTTTTGTTGATCCTTTATTTTTCTTTTTTAAATTATGTGAATAAAGCATGATTTTTTTTTTTGCTTTTATTAAACTGAAAAATATACCTATACCATTTACTATATATTTTCATTGCTATAAAAAACTAATTAAAAACTTCATTTTTTTCTCCTATAATACTAGAAAATGAATGTATTGAGATCAATTGGACAACAACAACAATACATGTTTTGCTTTAGAAGCATAATCAATTTGATATTTTTATTGACCACTATTCTACAAGTAATTATTTAGTAATCATCTTTAGAAAAATGTTCAAGAAAAGTACAAAATCTATCATGTTTCTAAGTAAAACAAAAATACTTCTCATTGATTGATACCAATATATTTATTTTCCAAAAAAAAATGCATGAGAAAAAAAATTAAGTTTTGAGTAGTTTTTTGAAGTTGTGAAAAATAGAGTGTTGGAAGATTTTTTAATTAAATAAAACCAAAAATTATATTCACATAATTTAAATAGAAAAATAACGGATCAACAAAAATTATGACCAAATAAAATATGGCCAAAACTTTGTTCTATTTCTGTATAACTTTATTGTGAGGGTTCATAAAGCACAAATAAAAAAGTTTTCTACAAAAATTGTTGGTGTCACTATAAGAGATAACCCACAACAAGTCACCATGAAATTTCAGATATGGATGCAACATCACATATGCATATACACTCCTTTAAACAAGGTGTTTCCATTCCTGTCACTCATATTTCTTTTCAAATAAGTAAAGCCTAAAAAAATCTTTTGTAACACCCACCTTATTTAAAGATTTTGCTTTCATGAACCGTTTTATTTTAGGAGAGTAGAAAATAATATATTACCAATTAAGTTTTATTGATTTAATATTTTCCTTAATATTAGTTTATAATCTTTTCTTTATTTCTTTTGTTACACATTTATTATTTTTTGTTTTATAATTCCTTTAACTCAAAAGTTTGAATTGGAAAATTTAAGACAATCAAAGAGAGAAAATGGATAAAATGTTTAGATCAACTTCAAAATAACTGAATGGATAATTTATTATTGTTTAAAAAAATAATAAATAAAAACAATCACTAATAAAAAATAAATGATTTGGCACTAAAAATATATTTTATCAAGAATATAATAATTAAATATTATATAAATGTTTTATTTTTAAATGATTTGGATCGTTGGATCGACCTTCGACAATGTTCGTTACCATTAGATGTTTATGTTGAATCACAATGAATATACTCTGCAATGTTTATATTTTTTACAAAATAATCCCAAGTATGAAAATATTTAGAAGAGTTTTTGGCTTACCTGCCTCTTTAACCTTTTGTTCTTGTAAGTCCTCTTCACCTTATGAGACTTTCTTAGAATCAACATTAGCTTTTTCCTGTATTAACAATATTAACAACAAATGCATATTATATCAAAAATAAAGAATTGGAACTATGTAATCAAAGGGACAATGCCAATAATCATGTTAATTTTCTTGATATGTAATGATAAAGTTATACACTAAAAATGATACAGAAATTCTGATATAATTATTTTAAGATTTGAAATCACTTAATACTACCTCTGTATGAAAGTGGATACTCGTTTATATATTTGTTTTCCAATGACCTACCTTCATTGTAGCTATTTCCGCCATGCTCTCCGTTTGACTAGGAATTATAACCGATTGCTGTTTCACTCACTTTTAGGTTTTGAATGGTATGTACTGGTTTAGAAGCCGGAACCTTCGGATCTTATATATGAACAAAAAATTAAGTAAATGGATTAAGAAATTAAGGGTCCGTTTGGTTGAGGGGTTTTGGAGGGGAGGGAAGGGGAGGGGAGGAAATATTTTAAACCAATTGTGTTTGGTTCAATTTTTTATAAGGGGAGGGGAGAGGAGGGTAGGTAATCTGAATCCCTCCGAGAGCAGTTTTTCGTTCCCTCCGAATTGGAGGGATTTGGAGGGGAGGGGAGGGAGAGGAGTTATATTAAAATCTATTTTTATTATATTGACAAAATTATCATATTTTTTTAATTATAATCATAAATTGACCTTAATAAATATTATATACTAATTTGTCATTTTATTAAAAAAAATCATATTTTTTAAAGGCAACTCCATTGTTTAATTACTATGACTCAATTTTTTTTCATGTGTCTTATTCTATTTTTTTTTTTTTGTGTTTTATTTTGTTTATTTTCAATTTTTTTTGTTTTGTTTGTAATAACATAATTGTTTTAAAAGTTGTTGTGTTGTATTACATATCGATTTATAATTGTTGTATGAGTTATATATTATATATAATTTAATTTTATAAATATTTTATGAGATTAGATGGATCATCAAGATGAAAAAATGATTCATTTAAAGATTGATAACATAATGATTTTATGACATTTATCAATATTTTATTTACACTTTAATATATTTCTGAGTATTTGAAATATTAAATATTTTATTTGTGATTATCTATGTTGTTAATGAGTTGATAATTTTTTTTTTGGTAAATATCATTTTGTTTTTATTTGATTTGGGTACCACATGCATGTGCATTTGTTAGAGTCGCATTTCATTTATGTGATTATGAGTTTATATGATTTGATGTGTGAACTTATGTGAATTGTTGTGATCTGAATATGAATTTATGTGAGATATTGTGACGTATGATATTTTAGTTGAAATAGCGAAATAAATTAGACGGTAACGAATATACCGCAAAGTGATGATTATTATGACGTGAATTGTAAATATAGTATTTATCATCACCCTATTTATATTGTTTGATATCTCACCTCTTTCTTTTGTTTCGCCGTTACCTTTATACTGGTAACGTGCAGGTGATAGCTTTGATGAAGATTTAGACGCTGTGAGTCGAGTCGGTGGTCGCTCTGATACGTAGCACTTAGGGGGGGATAAACGCGTGTTTTAATTATTTGTTACTTGCTGAATTTTCAATGATGTTTTATTGTTGAATTGTAGCTTATAGCTATATTGAAAGTTTGTGAAGTTTTGTGAATTCCGCTGCAAGATAAAATAATTATTTGATGAAGTGATTTTGAGGATTAAATTAAATGTTATAATTTGTCCATTTTAATTGTATGTGTTATGCATCTATATGAAGGCAAATAAGCCGTAATTGTTTTTGAAATGGCGAATATGTGATACCTCAAATGAACTTGTTTGAAATTTATACTCTAATTTTTAATTATAATTTTGGGTAGAATTTGGGGTGTTACATTAGTGGTATCAGAGCAGGTCGGTCTGTCCGACCAAGTTGTCTAATGTTGTTTGTCTCTTAGTGCGTGACAAGTGTCTGAAACATTGTCGTTACTTGTTTGCTTTGTTGCAGGAGTTGGTTGAAGATAAGTGGGGGAGAAGCTTTGCTTCTTAGATATGTTTCAGTTGCAAGTTTGCAAGGGAATTGTTGTCTTGGTGTTTCGGAAACTGAATTTCGGCGAAAGAATGTTCCTCTCGTGCTATAAGAATGTTTGGGAGCAATGAGATGTGTTAAGGGTTGTTTGGAATATGATTGAGTTGAAGAGAGATGAGTTTCAGAGTGGAATTTCTGTAAGCAAAACGCAGGAAATTGCTGAATTTTTTGTGAAACTTCAAAAATTCATAACTGGAGTTCTGGAAATCTGATTTGAGTCCCGTTTGAAGTTTTGTAAAGCTAACAAGACGAACTTTCTTATAAAATGGTTTCAGCAGCTGTCATAGATTTGGTTGTGACAGGATGATGATGGAAAGAGGTGAAGTTTGCGGTTACACTTGTCTTTGAAACCGGACTTGTGCATTGGTGTCGCGCGGACGTTAGTGTCAGAGTCGAGTGAATTGAAGGAGTAATTAAGAGGTTTATTGAGAAGTAATTTTAAGATCAAGTGTACCATTTGAGAAACTTCGGTGTTGTCGTAAAAAGTGTCGCTGCATGACGTTGATGTTTGCATTTTTGGATAATGTTGGAAAGAGTGTATCTTGAGTTCCGAGTATCGGATTGATGTGCCATTTGAGCCTACGAAGAGGTGAAATTATGTTCTACCTTATGAGAGTGTTATAAATACAGTAGAGGTAATCCTAAAGGGAGAGATTCAAAATTCGATTACGGAAGCGTGAAGCTTGTTGAATAGGAACGGTTATTACCGCAATTGTTTAAAACGATGTTAAGTAGAATGTGTTATTAATGAATAAGTTGAGAGGATGAGATGTTCGGTATTAATGATGATTTGATTAACTATGATTTGATTACTGATGTCTCTTAATGAAAAGTGAAGTAGTAGTAAAGGAGAAATATACTTTAGGACAATTGGAGTCGTATTTGTGATGCCAAAGTGGTGGCGTGCATAAAAGAAGGATTGTAGAGAATTTCTATCACCTATTGATGTGAGGAAGACTTTGTTGAGATTCTGAGTGGAATGATATTTTGACGCGAAAGATGTTATGGGATTTAGAGTAAAACCACGAGTTATGAATGTTGTTGAGGTCTTTTGCTAAGATGAGGATTTTGGTTGGGACAAGACGAACAATGATGTATGAGTATATTACTAATTCTGAAGTCAGGAAATGCTTAGCAATTGTGTGATGCTAAGTTACTATGAAGCTAATTGTGTAATATGTTTGGACGTCGATGCCTCATCGACAAGATCAAATAAGAGGGAAGTTGTGCGAGTTGTAAATACTTAAGGTGAATTATTGGACTATCACGATGTTAATGAATTTGAGTGCAAATTCTTAAAGGATACTATTATATAGAAACGACGGTTTATACTTCAATCTGGTTGTCTACTATATATTGACAAATTGAGGACTTGATCACCCTTAATCTCTTGTTGGTAGTGGACGGAATCATGTGAATGGTATGCACTTGTCTTGTTGCCTTAATAGTATATGAAGTGATGGATATTAAACCGCGAGAATAATCACTCGTTGTGTTGTGTAAACTTATGAGGAAGTGGATATGAAAGAGTGAAACATATTCGGCGTTGACTAAGTTGAATAATCAGAGTGAGCAGCGAAAGCGTGATGTGGCACAGTTGATATGCGTACTACTCATGGGCAGTGAAGAATTAATATGTCTATGGAGAGGGTATGTCTTGATTTGGAAGATTGCAGATTTAAGGATGTCGTTAAGGATGGTATGACGTTGAATATTCTAGTATGAGTGTGTTATGATTGTCACTACTTTGTAAATTGATGTCACAAGCTATTGTTGGAATAATTAACAAGTTAGTAACGGTTATGTTGAAGAAGTACCGGAATGGTCGGTATATGTGTAGTCGATTTGAGATGTTTTAATTGATTGTTATGTTGGAAGGTTGGACGTGGAAGTGAAGTTGACGATGGTTGTATCGGATAAATTTTCGAGGACGAAAATATTCTAAGTGGGGGAGAGTTGTAACACCCGATATTTAATTAATTATTTAATTAAATATTTTCAAATTATTTTGAATTTAATTGTTGAATTTGTGGAGTGTTGAGAATTGTTGACATGGGTTGTTATGATTAATTAGTTGATTAATTATTTGATTAAGTTGTAGAAATAGTATTGAAGAAATACTAGATTTATTATATAGGACTTAATTTAGTGATGGTGGTAGTAAAATGTGGGATGTGAATGTTAGGCCCAATAGGTTTAATGAAATTAGGTTAAGATAAGAATTAGGTTAATTAGAAGGAAAAATGTCTTGGGGAGTTGGTCATGGGAAGTTGCAGAGAAGAGAGAAAATAGGAGAGAAACTCATTCACGTTTTTCTTGCAGCAGTCTCACTAAATCAAAGATCCCCGATTCGTTAACCGTTTGATCGCAGCCAAATTTTGAGGGTAGGTTCGCAACACCTATATGTAACTTTTGACCGTTGGGATCTTCAAAATAAGGTATGAGTTGTGAGATATCATCATCGCACTGTATCTGCATATTTGGGAAAATTTCAGCTTTTGATTCTGATTAAAAGAGGCAAGGGTTGAAAGCTAAGGCTAGAAGGCTTCGATCGGTAGAATTATAGAGCAATCTCCAATCCAAGGTAAGGGTGGGGTTCTTGCTCTATAAACGGGGATATGATGGACCGTATGTGGGTGAAAATTCTGGTATGACAGACTCGGATGTCAATCCCGATGTCAAGACATCTGATCTGTTACTAATGTAGCATAAGCAGAATAGAAAGATCCCCCATTAATTAATTACTCGTAAATAGGAGTCAATGAGACCTGGGATCACACACGTTCAGTAAAAATAACCAGATTATAATCTTTATATGGTTCTGTTTAGGAACAACTAACACTTCTAAACCTGTTGTTATAAACAAAGTCATAACATTCATAACTGAACGAACAACGCAGAAGATAAATAACACAGTTAATTGTTAACCCAGTTCGGTCTAACTACCTACTCTGGGGGCTACCAAGCCAGAAAGAAGATTTCACTATCAGTAGTACTATTTTATGTAAACAACCTCTGATTTACAGATAAACAACCTCTGGTTTACCTAGCCACTACCCAATGTAACCTTTATTTCAGAACTCCATCCAAGATAAGAGAACCTCTGCTCACTCCCTAGTGATACCTAACTGTTACAACCCTGCAACAACTATTTACACAATTAACAATGAACAAATACTTGATCTTGCTTCACAACTTCTATCAAGATTACAATACTCAACTCTTACCTACATGTTTCGAGTGAGGACAATCACTTCTCAAACCTACAGGTTTCGAGAAGGACATGGCAGCCATCCCACAACCTGGGTGGTCTACCTATAGAAACCCTAATGACTACATCGTTTAAAACAAGGTTTTTCTATATCAAACTAGATTACAAAGTTTCCTATTTATAACCTGATCCCAATTGGACTTGGGCTTACGAATCGCAGCACTCCTAGCTGTTACAAATATGCAGAAATATTCTGCTACAAATAAGGTCTTTTAATCATGAGTTTCTTAAATTATCTCCTAAATTAGAAACTGATGAATCTTCAATCTTCTGATCTGATTCTTCCTGAATCTTTAATCTTCCGATCTGATTCTTCAATTATTCTTTTGACCTTTAAATATGCGCCACATAGGATTACAAAATATTCTGCGAATATCATGTATCTGTTAAGTACAAACTGAATCTTCCTTCCAGTTCTGCAGGCGCGATGTCATGAGTTGATGTCATGACATTCCATCTAACATCTTGCTTGTACCTATTTTGTTCTTTTTAAACTTGCAAGATTGACATTAATATTATGTTTTACTGGTATTATATTTTAGCCAAACATAGATGCCAATCAGCCAATAAAAGCACTAACAGTGGGGTTGGGTTATAATTTTATCGCTGTGGGTGGTATTATTTGGTGTCTGTTATTTTGTGATTTTCTGGAAAATTATATATGCACTGTTATTGTGTGTGGAATATTAATTAATGGTGTTGGTTTGTGATTTGGTGGAGATATTGATTAATTGTGTTGGTTGATAATCAAGTGAATGAATCTGTCTTGGGAAAACTGTGATTGTTTAATTGAATAGAACTTATAATTGATAATATTTTGTGGTTGGAAAACAATCTGTGTCGTTAGTGATGCTATGATTTTGTGATTATTGCGAAATGCAAGAGATAAAGTGATGTTGAGTTACCTATATTTATTGGTAACATTTGTGCTATAGGCGAATGCCTTATGACTAGGGGTGGCAAAACGGGCCGAGGCCCGCCGGGCCGCCCGGGCACCCGCCAAAAATTGGCGGGTTGGGTTGGGATTTTAGGCTCGCTGCTCGCCAAAACCCGCCGCCCTCCATACGCGCCTCGCCAAAGCCCGCCGCTCGCCAAAACCCGCTCCTCCTCCAAAACTCACTCTTTTTTTTAGTTAATTCTAGTAATTGCAATTCTTGATGGTTTATTTTATACATTTATTTATAAATATATGTAATATTTTTTAGAGTAAATTTGTTAAAAAATTACTTTTATAAAAAATTTTTTAAAAAAATAAGTGAAAAGTTTAATTAAAAGGTAAAAAAAGCATATTAATCTATTAAAAAATTATAAATAAAAATAGGCGGGTAAGCCCGCCGCCCGCCAACCCGCCATCTTGGCGGGGTGGGCATGATTTTGATGCCCATTTTACTTGGTGGGCATGCCCACCCCGCTCGTTTTTTGGTGGGCATAAGGCGGGGCGGGCGGCGGGTGGCCCGTTTTGCCACCCCTACTTGTGACGATGTGTTGTGATTTGTTTTGTGGTGATGCATTCATTGAGTCTCATGATTGCATTTTTTGTGACGGCCTGGATTGGCAAACAGTGACGAAGGATTATGCCTGTTTTGATGCCTCTATTTATTGGCAATTGGCGATGGGGGCTGAAGCCCTAGGTACCACATGCATGTACATTTGTTAGAGTCGCATTTCATTTATGTGATTTGATGTGTGAACTTATGTGAATTGTTGTGATCTGAATATGAATTTATGTGAGATATTGTGACGTATGATATTTTGGTTGAAATAGCGAATTAAATTAGACGGTAACGAATATACCGCAAAGTGATGATTATTATGACTTGAATTGTAAATATAGTATTTATCATCACCCTATTTATATTGTTTGATATCTCACCCCTTTCTTTTGTTTCGCCGTTACCTTTATAATGGTAACGTGCAGGTGATAGCTTTAATGAAGATTTAGACGCTGTGAGTCGAGTCGGTGGTCGCTCTGATACGTAGCACTTAGGGGGGGATAAACGCGTGTTTTAATTATTTCTTACTTGCTGAATTTTCAATGACGTTTTATTGTTGAATTGTAGCTTATAGGTATATTGCGAAGATGTTATGATTAAATTGAAAGTTTGTGAAGTTTTGTGAATTCCGCTGCGAGATAAAATAATTATTTGATGAAGTGATTTTGAGGATTAATTTAAATGTTATAATTTGTCCGTTTTAATTGTATGTTTTATATTTCTATATGAAGGCAAATAAGCCGTAATTGTTTTTGAAATGATGAATATGTGATTCCTCAAATGAACTTGTTTGGATTTTATACTCTGATTTTTAATTATAATTTTAGGTAGAATTTAGGGTGTTACAAATTCCAGAAATTGCATATGATAGTCCATGTTTATGTGAGAAGGGAAAGAGATTTCAGAAATTGCATATGATAGTCCACATTTTTGGAGTAGGGAAAGAGATTCCTGAAATTGCATATGATAGTCCACGTTTTTTGAGAAGAGAAATAAATTCATAAAATGCATATGATAGTCCACATTTTTGGAGAAGGGAAAGAGATTCCACAAATTGCATATGATAGTCCACGTTTTTTGAGAAGAGAAAGAAATTCATAAAATGCATATGATAGTCCACATTTTTTGAGAAAGGAAAAAAGTTCCAGAAATTGCATATGGTAGTCCACGTTTTTGTGAAAAAGTAAAGAAATTTTAGAAAATGAATATGATAGTCCTTATTTTTGGAGAAGTGAAAGAAATTCCTGAAATTGCATATGATAGTCTACGTTTTTGGAGAACATAAAGAAATTCAGAAATTGCATATGATAGTCCACGTTTATGGAGAAGAGAAAGAAGTTTCAGAAAATGCATATGATAGTCCAAGTTTTTGGAGAAGGGAAAAAATTCCTGAAATTTCCTATGATAGTGCAAAATTTTGGAGAAGAGAAAGAAATTATGAAATTGCCATGTTTTTAGAGAAGAGAAAGAAATTCCAGAAATAGCATATGATATTCCACGTTTTTGGAGAAGAGAAAGAAATTCGTAATTTGCATATGATAGTTCATGTTTTTGGAGAAGAGAAAGAAAATTTAAAAATTGCATATGATAGTCATTGTTTTTGGAGAAGGGAAATAAATTCCAGAAATTGCATATGATAGTCCATGTTTTTGTGAGAAGGGAAAGAGATTCAAGAAATTGCATATGATAGTCCACATTTTTGAAGAAGGGCAAGAGATTCCTAAAATTGCATATGATAGTCCACGATTTTTGAGAAGAGAAAGAATTTCATAAAATGCATATGATAGTCCACATTTTTGGAGAAGGGAAAGAGATTCCAGAAACTTCATATAATAGTCCATGTTTTTTAAGAAGAGAAAGAAATTCATAAAATGCATATGAGAGTCAACATATTTGGAGAAAGGAAAGAGATTCCATAAAATGCATATGGTAGTCCACGCTTTGGTGAGAAAGTAAAGAAATTTTAGAAAATGAATATGATAGTCTACATTTTTGGAGAAGGGAAAGAAATTCCAGAAATTTCATATGATAGTCGACGTTTTTGGAGAACATAAAGAAATTCAGAAATTGCATATGATAGTCTACGTTTATGGAGAAAAGAAAGAAATTTCAGAAAATGCATATGATAGTCCGCGTTTTTGGAGAAGGGAAAAAAATTCCTGAAATTGCATATGATAGTCCACAATTTTGGAGAAGAGAAAGAAATTCAGAAATTGTCCATGTATTTAGAGAACAGAAAGAAATTTCAGAAATTGCATATAATAGTACACATTTTTGGAGAAGGGAAATTGCAATGATATTCCACGTTTATGGAGAAGGGAAAGAAATTCTAGAAATTGCATATGAGAGTCCACGTTTTTGTGAGAAGGTAAATAAATTTCATTGGATAGACCATGTTTTTTTGAAAAGGGAAAGAAATTCCTAATACTGCATATGATTGACCATATTTTTTGAGCAGGGACAAAAATTCCTTAAATTGTATATGATAGTCCAAGTTTTTGGAGGAGTGGAAGAAATTCCATAAATTAATATGATATACCACATTTTATGAGAAGAGAAAGAAATTTAAGAAAATGCATATAATAGTCCATGTTTTTGGAGAAGGGAAAGAAATTCCAGATATTGTATATTATATTCTACATTTTTGGAGAAGGGAAAGAAATTTCTGAAATTGCATATGATAGTCCACATTTTTTTAGAATAGAAAGAAATTAAGAAATTGCATATGATAGTCCACATTTTTGGAGAAGAGAAAGAAATTCCAGAAATTACATATGATAGTCCATATTTTTTGAGAAGAAAAAGAAATTTAGAAATGACATATGATACTCCACATTTTTGGAGTAGAGAAAGAAACTTCAGAAATTGCATATGATAGTACACTTTCTTGGAGAAGGGAAAGAAATTCGATATATTGCATATGATATTCCTTGTTTTTGGAGAAGGGCAAGAAATTCCAGAAATTGCATATGATAGTCCACGTTTTTGGAGAAGGGAAAGAAATTGCAGAAAGTGCATATGATAGTCAACGTTTTTGGAGAAGAGAAAGAAATTCTAAATTTGCATATGATAGTCCATGTTTTTGGAGAAGAGAAAGAAATTTTATAAATTGTATATGATAGTCCACGTTTTTGGAGAAGGGAAAGAAATTCCAGAAATTGCATATGATAGTCCATGATTTTGTGAGAATGGAAAGAGATTACAGAAATTGCATATGATAGCCCACATTTTTGGAGAAGGGAAAGAGATTCCTGAAATTGCATATGATAGTCCACGTTCTTTGAGAAGAGAAGGAAATTCATAAAATGCACATCATAGTCCACATTTTTGGAGAAGGGAAAGAGATTCCAGAAATTGCATATGATAGTCCACAGTTTTGTGAGAAAGTAAAGAAATTTTAAAAAATGAATATGATAGTCCACATTTTTGGAGAAAGGAAAGAAATTCCAGAAATTGCATATGATAGTCCACGTTTTGGGAGAAGGGAAAGAAATTCCAGAAATTGCATATGATTGTCCACGTTTTTGGAGAAGGGAAAGAAATTTAGAAAATGCATATGATAGTCCACGTTTTTGGAGAAGGGAAAAAATTCCTGAAATTGCATATGATAGTCCACGTTTTTGTGAGAAAGTATTGAAATTTTAGAAAATGAATATAATAGTCCACATTTTGGGAGAATTGGAAAGAGATTCCAGAAATTGCATATGATAGTCCACATTTTTGGAGAAGGGAAAGAAATTCCAGAAATTGCATATGATTGTCCACATTTTTTGAGAAGGGAAAGAGATTCCTGAAATTTCATATGATAGTCCATGTTTTTTGAGAAGAGAAAGAAATTCATAAAATGCATATGATAGTCCACATTTTTGGAGAAGGGAAAGAAATTCCATAAAATGCATAGGGTAGCCCACGTTTTTGTGAGAAAGTAAATAAATTTTAGAAAATGAATATGATAGTCCACATTTTTGGAGAAGTGAAAGAAATTCCAGAAATTGCATATAATAGTCCACGTTTTTTGGAGAACATAAAGAAATTCAGAAATTGCATATGATAGTCCACATTTATGGAGAAAAGAAAGAAATTTCAGAAAATGCATATGATAGTCCACGTTTTTGGAGAAGGGAAAAAAATTCTTGAAATTGCATATGATAGTCCACAATTTTGGAGAAGAGAAAGAAATTCAGAAATTGTCCATGTATTTAGAGAAGAGAAAGAAATTTCAGAAATTGCAAATGATAGTACACATTTCTGAGAAGGGAAATTGCATATGATATTCCACGTTTTTGGAGAAGGGAAAGAAATTCTAGAAATTGCATATGAGAGTCCACGTTTTTGTGAGAAGGTAAATAAATTTCATTGGATAGACCATGTTTTTTTGAAAAGGGAAAGAAATTCCTAATACTGCATATGATTGACCATATTTTTTGAGCAGGGACAAAAATTCCTTAAATTGTATATGATAGTCCAAGTTTTTGGAGGAGTGGAAGAAATTCCATAAATTACATATGATATACCACATTTTATGAGAAGAGAAAGAAATTTAAGAAAATGCATATAATACTCCACGTTTTTGGAGTAGAGAAAGAAACTTCAGAAACTGTATATGATAGTACACTTTCTTGGAGAAGGGAAAGAAATTCGATATATTGCATATGATATTCCTTGTTTTTGGAGAAGGGCAAGAAATTCCAGAAATTGCATATGATAGTCCACGTTTTTGTAGAAGGGAAAGAAATTGCAGAAATTGCATATGATAGTCAACATTTTTGGAGAAGAGAAAGAAATTCTAAATTTGCATATGATAGTCCATGTTTTTGGAGAAGAGAAAGGAATTTTATAAATTGTATATGATAGTCCACGTTTTTGAGGAAGGGAAAGAAATTCCAGAAATTGCATATGATAGTCCATGATTTTGTGAGAATGGAAAGAGATTATAGAAATTGCATATGATAGCCCACATTTTTGGAGAAGGGAAAGAGATTCCTGAAATTGCATATGATAGTCCACAATTTTTTGAGAAAGTAAAGAAATTTTAGAAAATGAATATGATAGTCCAAATTTTTGGAGAAAGGAAAGAATTTCCAGAAATTGCATATGATAGTCCACGTTTTTGGAGAAGGGAAAGAAATTCCAGAAATTGCATAGGATAGTCCACGTTTTTGGAGAAGGGAAAGAAATTCCAGAAATTGCATATGATTGTCCACGTTTTTGGAGAAGGGAAAGAAATTTAGAAAATGCATATGATAGTCCACGTTTTTGGAGAAGGGAAAAAATTCCTGAAATTGCATATGATAGTCCACGTTTTTGTGAGTAAGTATTGAAATTTTAGAAAATGAATATAATAGTCCACATTTTGGGAGAAGGGAAAGGGATTCAAAAAACTGCATATGATAGTCCACATTTTTGGAGAAGGGAAAGAAATTCCAGAAATTGCATATGATTGTCCAAATTTTTGGAGAAGGGAAAGAGATTCCTGAAATTTCATATGATATAGTCCATGTTTTTTGAGAAGAGAAAGAAATTCATAAAATGCATATGATTGTCCACATTTTTGGAGAAAGGAAAGAAATTCCAGAAATTGCATATGGTAGTCCACGTTTGTGAGAAAGTATTGAAATTTTAGAAAATGAATGTAATAGTCCACATTTCTGGAGAAGGGAAAGAGATTCTAGAAATTGCATATGAAAGTCCACATTTTTGGAGAAGGGAAAGAAATTGCAGAAATTGCATATGATAGTCAACGTTTTTGGAGAAGAGAAAGAAATTCTAAATTTGCATATGATAGTCCATGTTTTTGGAGAAGAGAAAGAAATTTTATAAATTGTATATGATAGTCCACGTTTTTGGAGAAGGGAAAGAAATTCCAGAAATTGCATATGATAGTCCATGATTTTGTGAGAATGGAAAGAGATTACAGAAATTGCATATGATAGCCCACATTTTTGGAGAAGGGAAAGAGATTCCTGAAATTGCATATGATAGTCCACGTTTTTTGAGAAGAGAAGGAAATTCATAAAATGCACATCATAGTCCACATTTTTGGAGAAGGGAAAGAGATTCCAGAAATTGCATATGATAGTCCACAGTTTTGTGAGAAAGTAAAGAAATTTTAGAAAATGAATATGATAGTCCACATTTTTGGAGAAAGGAAAGAAATTCCTGAAATTGCATATGATAGTCCACGTTTTTTGGAGAAGGGAAAGAAATTCCAAAAATTGCATATGATTGTCCACGTTTTTGGAGAAGGGAAAGAAATTTAGAAAATGCATATGATAGTCCACGTTTTTGGAGAAGGGAAAAAATTCCTGAAATTGCATATGATAGTCCACGTTTTTGTGAGGAAGTATTGAAATTTTAGAAAATGAATATAATAGTCCACATTTTGGGAGAAGGGAAAGAGATTCCAGAAATTGCATATGATAGTCCTCATTTTTGGAGAAGGGAAAGAAGTTCCAGAAATTGCATATGATAGTCCGGATTTTTGGAGAAGGGAAAGAGATTCAAGAAACTTCATATGATAGTCCACGTTTTTTAAGAAGAGAAAGAAATTCATAAAATGCATATGAGAGTCAACATATTTGGAGAAAGGAAAGAAATTCCATAAAATGCATATGGTAGTCCACATTTTTGTGAGAAAGTAAAGAAATTTTAGAAAATGAATATGATAGTCCACATTTTTGGAGAAGGGAAAGAAATTCCAGAAATTGCATATGATAGTCCACGTTTTTTGGAGAACATAAAGAAATTCAGAAATTGCATATGATAGTCCACGTTTATGGAGAAAAGAAAGAAATTTCAGAAAATGCATATGATAGTCCACGTTTTTGGAGAAGGGAAAAAAATTCCTGAAATTGCATATGATAGTCCACAATTTTGGAGAAGAGAAAGAAATTCAGAAATTGTCCATGTATTTAGAGAAGAGAAAGAAATTTCAGAAATTGCAAATGATAGTACACATTTCTGAGAAGGGAAATTGCATATGATATTCCACGTTTTTGGAGAAGGGAAAGAAATTCTAGAAATTGCATATGAGAGTCCACGTTTTTGTGAGAAGGTAAATAAATTTCATTGGATAGACCATGTTTTTTTGAAAAGGGAAAGAAATTCCTAATACTGCATATGATTGACCATATTTTTTGAGCAGGGACAAAAATTCCTTAAATTGTATATGATTGTCCAAGTTTTTGGAGGAGTGGAAGAAATTCCATAAATTACATATGATATACCACATTTTATGAGAAGAGAAAGAAATTTAAGAAAATGCATATAATACTCCACGTTTTTGGAGTAGAGAAAGAAACTTCAGAAACTGTATATGATAGTACACTTTCTTGGAGAAGGGAAAGAAATTCGATATATTGCATATGATATTCCTTGTTTTTGGAGAAGGGCAAGAAATTCCAGAAATTGCATATGATAGTCCACGTTTTTGTAGAAGGGAAAGAAATTGCAGAAATTGCATATGATAGTCAACATTTTTGGAGAAGAGAAAGAAATTCTAAATTTGCATATGATAGTCCATGTTTTTGGAGAAGAGAAAGGAATTTTATAAATTGTATATGATAGTCCACGTTTTTGAGGAAGGGAAAGAAATTCCAGAAATTGCATATGATAGTCCATGATTTTGTGAGAATGGAAAGAGATTATAGAAATTGCATATGATAGCCCACATTTTTGGAGAAGGGAAAGAGATTCCTGAAATTGCATATGATAGTCCACAATTTTTTGAGAAAGTAAAGAAATTTTAGAAAATGAATATGATAGTCCAAATTTTTGGAGAAAGGAAAGAATTTCCAGAAATTGCATATGATAGTCCACGTTTTTGGAGAAGGGCAAGAAATTCCAGAAATTGCATAGGATAGTCCACGTTTTTGGAGAAGGGAAAGAAATTCCAGAAATTGCATATGATTGTCCACGTTTTTGGAGAAGGGAAAGAAATTTAGAAAATGCATATGATAGTCCACGTTTTTGGAGAAGGGAAAAAATTCCTGAAATTGCATATGATAGTCCACGTTTTTGTGAGAAAGTATTGAAATTTTAGAAAATGAATATAATAGTCCACATTTTGGGAGAAGGGAAAGGGATTCCAAAAATTGCATATGATAGTCCACATTTTTGGAGAAGGGAAAGAAATTCCAGAAATTGCATATGATTGTCCAAATTTTTGGAGAAGGGAAAGAGATTCCTGAAATTTCATATGATATAGTCCACGTTTTTTGAGAAGAGAAAGAAATTCATAAAATGCATATGATTGTCCACATTTTTGGAGAAAGGAAAGAAATTCCAGAAATTGCATATGGTAGTCCACGTTTGTGAGAAAGTATTGAAATTTTAGAAAATGAATATAATAGTCCACATTTCTGGAGAAGGGAAAGAGATTCTAGAAATTGCATATGAAAGTCCACATTTTTGGAGAAGGGAAAGAAATTGCAGAAATTGCATATGATAGTCAACGTTTTTGGAGAAGAGAAAGAAATTCTAAATTTGCATATGATAGTCCATGTTTTTGGAGAAGAGAAAGAAATTTTATAAATTGTATATGATAGTCCACGTTTTTCGAGAAGGGAAAGAAATTCCAGAAATTGCATATGATAGTCCATGATTTTGTGAGAATGGAAAGAGATTACAGAAATTGCATATGATAGCCCACATTTTTGGAGAAGGGAAAAAGATTCCTGAAATTGCATATGATAGTCCACGTTTTTTGAGAAGAGAAGGAAATTCATAAAATGCACATCATAGTCCACATTTTTGGAGAAGGGAAAGAGATTCCAGAAATTGCATATGATAGTCCACAGTTTTGTGAGAAAGTAAAGAAATTTTAGAAAATGAATATGATAGTCCACATTTTTGGAGAAAGGAAAGAAATTCCTGAAATTGCATATGATAGTCCACGTTTTTTGGAGAAGGGAAAGAAATTCCAAAAATTGCATATGATTGTCCACGTTTTTGGAGAAGGGAAAGAAATTTAGAAAATGCATATGATAGTCCACGTTTTTGGAGAAGGGAAAAAATTCCTGAAATTGCATATGATAGTCCACGTTTTTGTGAGGAAGTATTGAAATTTTAGAAAATGAATATAATAGTCCACATTTTGGGAGAAGGGAAAGAGATTCCAGAAATTGCATATGATAGTCCACATTTTTGGAGAAGGGAAAGAAGTTCCAGAAATTGCATATGATAGTCCGGATTTTTGGAGAAGGGAAAGAGATTCAAGAAACTTCATATGATAGTCCACGTTTTTTAAGAAGAGAAAGAAATTCATAAAATGCATATGAGAGTCAACATATTTGGAGAAAGGAAAGAAATTCCATAAAATGCATATGGTAGTCCACATTTTTGTGAGAAAGTAAAGAAATTTTAGAAAATGAATATGATAGTCCACATTTTTGGAGAAGGGAAAGAAATTCCAGAAATTGCATATGATAGTCCACGTTTTTTGGAGAACATAAAGAAATTCAGAAATTGCATATGATAGTCCACGTTTATGGAGAAAAGAAAGAAATTTCAGAAAATGCATATGATAGTCCACGTTTTTGGAGAAGGGAAAAAAATTCCTGAAATTGCATATGATAGTCCACAATTTTGGAGAAGAGAAAGAAATTCAGAAATTGTCCATGTATTTAGAGAAGAGAAAGAAATTTCAGAAATTGCAAATGATAGTACACATTTCTGAGAAGGGAAATTGCATATGATATTCCACGTTTTTGGAGAAGGGAAAGAAATTCTAGAAATTGCATATGAGAGTCCACGTTTTTGTGAGAAGGTAAATAAATTTCATTGGATAGACCATGTTTTTTTGAAAAGGGAAAGAAATTCCTAATACTGCATATGATTGACCATATTTTTTGAGCAGGGACAAAAATTCCTTAAATTGTATATGATTGTCCAAGTTTTTGGAGGAGTGGAAGAAATTCCATAAATTACATATGATATACCACATTTTATGAGAAGAGAAAGAAATTTAAGAAAATGCATATAATACTCCACGTTTTTGGAGTAGAGAAAGAAACTTCAGAAACTGTATATGATAGTACACTTTCTTGGAGAAGGGAAAGAAATTCGATATATTGCATATGATATTCCTTGTTTTTGGAGAAGGGCAAGAAATTCCAGAAATTGCATATGATAGTCCACGTTTTTGTAGAAGGGAAAGAAATTGCAGAAATTGCATATGATAGTCAACATTTTTGGAGAAGAGAAAGAAATTCTAAATTTGCATATGATAGTCCATGTTTTTGGAGAAGAGAAAGGAATTTTATAAATTGTATATGATAGTCCACGTTTTTGAGGAAGGGAAAGAAATTCCAGAAATTGCATATGATAGTCCATGATTTTGTGAGAATGGAAAGAGATTATAGAAATTGCATATGATAGCCCACATTTTTGGAGAAGGGAAAGAGATTCCTGAAATTGCATATGATAGTCCACAATTTTTTGAGAAAGTAAAGAAATTTTAGAAAATGAATATGATAGTCCAAATTTTTGGAGAAAGGAAAGAATTTCCAGAAATTGCATATGATAGTCCACGTTTTTGGAGAAGGGCAAGAAATTCCAGAAATTGCATAGGATAGTCCACGTTTTTGGAGAAGGGAAAGAAATTCCAGAAATTGCATATGATTGTCCACGTTTTTGGAGAAGGGAAAGAAATTTAGAAAATGCATATGATAGTCCACGTTTTTGGAGAAGGGAAAAAATTCCTGAAATTGCATATGATAGTCCACGTTTTTGTGAGAAAGTATTGAAATTTTAGAAAATGAATATAATAGTCCACATTTTGGGAGAAGGGAAAGGGATTCCAAAAATTGCATATGATAGTCCACATTTTTGGAGAAGGGAAAGAAATTCCAGAAATTGCATATGATTGTCCAAATTTTTGGAGAAGGGAAAGAGATTCCTGAAATTTCATATGATATAGTCCACGTTTTTTGAGAAGAGAAAGAAATTCATAAAATGCATATGATTGTCCACATTTTTGGAGAAAGGAAAGAAATTCCAGAAATTGCATATGGTAGTCCACGTTTGTGAGAAAGTATTGAAATTTTAGAAAATGAATATAATAGTCCACATTTCTGGAGAAGGGAAAGAGATTCTAGAAATTGCATATGAAAGTCCACATTTTTGGAGAAGGGAAAGAAATTGCAGAAATTGCATATGATAGTCAACGTTTTTGGAGAAGAGAAAGAAATTCTAAATTTGCATATGATAGTCCATGTTTTTGGAGAAGAGAAAGAAATTTTATAAATTGTATATGATAGTCCACGTTTTTCGAGAAGGGAAAGAAATTCCAGAAATTGCATATGATAGTCCATGATTTTGTGAGAATGGAAAGAGATTACAGAAATTGCATATGATAGCCCACATTTTTGGAGAAGGGAAAAAGATTCCTGAAATTGCATATGATAGTCCACGTTTTTTGAGAAGAGAAGGAAATTCATAAAATGCACATCATAGTCCACATTTTTGGAGAAGGGAAAGAGATTCCAGAAATTGCATATGATAGTCCACAGTTTTGTGAGAAAGTAAAGAAATTTTAGAAAATGAATATGATAGTCCACATTTTTGGAGAAAGGAAAGAAATTCCTGAAATTGCATATGATAGTCCACGTTTTTTGGAGAAGGGAAAGAAATTCCAAAAATTGCATATGATTGTCCACGTTTTTGGAGAAGGGAAAGAAATTTAGAAAATGCATATGATAGTCCACGTTTTTGGAGAAGGGAAAAAATTCCTGAAATTGCATATGATAGTCCACGTTTTTGTGAGGAAGTTTAGAAATTTTAGAAAATGAATATAATAGTCCACATTTTGGGAGAAGGGAAAGAGATTCCAGAAATTGCATATGATAGTCCACATTTTTGGAGAAGGGAAAGAAGTTCCAGAAATTGCATATGATAGTCCGGATTTTTGGAGAAGGGAAAGAGATTCAAGAAACTTCATATGATAGTCCACGTTTTTTAAGAAGAGAAAGAAATTCATAAAATGCATATGAGAGTCAACATATTTGGAGAAAGGAAAGAAATTCCATAAAATGCATATGGTAGTCCACATTTTTGTGAGAAAGTAAAGAAATTTTAGAAAATGAATATGATAGTCCACATTTTTGGAGAAGGGAAAGAAATTCCAGAAATTGCATATGATAGTCCACGTTTTTTGGAGAACATAAAGAAATTCAGAAATTGCATATGATAGTCCACGTTTATGGAGAAAAGAAAGAAATTTCAGAAAATGCATATGATAGTCCACGTTTTTGGAGAAGGGAAAAAAATTCCTGAAATTGCATATGATAGTCCACAATTTTGGAGAAGAGAAAGAAATTCAGAAATTGTCCATGTATTTAGAGAAGAGAAAGAAATTTCAGAAATTGCAAATGATAGTACACATTTCTGAGAAGGGAAATTGCATATGATATTCCACGTTTTTGGAGAAGGGAAAGAAATTCTAGAAATTGCATATGAGAGTCCACGTTTTTGTGAGAAGGTAAATAAATTTCATTGGATAGACCATGTTTTTTTGAAAAGGGAAAGAAATTCCTAATACTGCATATGATTGACCATATTTTTTGAGCAGGGACAAAAATTCCTTAAATTGTATATGATTGTCCAAGTTTTTGGAGGAGTGGAAGAAATTCCATAAATTACATATGATATACCACATTTTATGAGAAGAGAAAGAAATTTAAGAAAATGCATATAATACTCCACGTTTTTGGAGTAGAGAAAGAAACTTCAGAAACTGTATATGATAGTACACTTTCTTGGAGAAGGGAAAGAAATTCGATATATTGCATATGATATTCCTTGTTTTTGGAGAAGGGCAAGAAATTCCAGAAATTGCATATGATAGTCCACGTTTTTGTAGAAGGGAAAGAAATTGCAGAAATTGCATATGATAGTCAACATTTTTGGAGAAGAGAAAGAAATTCTAAATTTGCATATGATAGTCCATGTTTTTGGAGAAGAGAAAGGAATTTTATAAATTGTATATGATAGTCCACGTTTTTGAGGAAGGGAAAGAAATTCCAGAAATTGCATATGATAGTCCATGATTTTGTGAGAATGGAAAGAGATTATAGAAATTGCATATGATAGCCCACATTTTTGGAGAAGGGAAAGAGATTCCTGAAATTGCATATGATAGTCCACAATTTTTTGAGAAAGTAAAGAAATTTTAGAAAATGAATATGATAGTCCAAATTTTTGGAGAAAGGAAAGAATTTCCAGAAATTGCATATGATAGTCCACGTTTTTGGAGAAGGGCAAGAAATTCCAGAAATTGCATAGGATAGTCCACGTTTTTGGAGAAGGGAAAGAAATTCCAGAAATTGCATATGATTGTCCACGTTTTTGGAGAAGGGAAAGAAATTTAGAAAATGCATATGATAGTCCACGTTTTTGGAGAAGGGAAAAAATTCTTGAAATTGCATATGATAGTCCACGTTTTTGTGAGAAAGTATTGAAATTTTAGAAAATGAATATAATAGTCCACATTTTGGGAGAAGGGAAAGGGATTCCAAAAAGTGCATATGATAGTCCACATTTTTGGAGAAGGGAAAGAAATTCCAGAAATTGCATATGATTGTCCAAATTTTTGGAGAAGGGAAAGAGATTCCTGAAATTTCATATGATATAGTCCACGTTTTTTGAGAAGAGAAAGAAATTCATAAAATGCATATGATTGTCCACATTTTTGGAGAAAGGAAAGAAATTCCAGAAATTGCATATGGTAGTCCACGTTTGTGAGAAAGTATTGAAATTTTAGAAAATGAATATAATAGTCCACATTTCTGGAGAAGGGAAAGAGATTCTAGAAATTGCATATGAAAGTCCACATTTTTGGAGAAGGGAAAGAAATTGCAGAAATTGCATATGATAGTCAACGTTTTTGGAGAAGAGAAAGAAATTCTAAATTTGCATATGATAGTCCATGTTTTTGGAGAAGAGAAAGAAATTTTATAAATTGTATATGATAGTCCACGTTTTTCGAGAAGGGAAAGAAATTCCAGAAATTGCATATGATAGTCCATGATTTTGTGAGAATGGAAAGAGATTACAGAAATTGCATATGATAGCCCACATTTTTGGAGAAGGGAAAAAGATTCCTGAAATTGCATATGATAGTCCACGTTTTTTGAGAAGAGAAGGAAATTCATAAAATGCACATCATAGTCCACATTTTTGGAGAAGGGAAAGAGATTCCAGAAATTGCATATGATAGTCCACAGTTTTGTGAGAAAGTAAAGAAATTTTAGAAAATGAATATGATAGTCCACATTTTTGGAGAAAGGAAAGAAATTCCTGAAATTGCATATGATAGTCCACGTTTTTTGGAGAAGGGAAAGAAATTCCAAAAATTGCATATGATTGTCCACGTTTTTGGAGAAGGGAAAGAAATTTAGAAAATGCATATGATAGTCCACGTTTTTGGAGAAGGGAAAAAATTCCTGAAATTGCATATGATAGTCCACGTTTTTGTGAGGAAGTTTAGAAATTTTAGAAAATGAATATAATAGTCCACATTTTGGGAGAAGGGAAAGAGATTCCAGAAATTGCATATGATAGTCCACATTTTTGGAGAAGGGAAAGAAGTTCCAGAAATTGCATATGATAGTCCGGATTTTTGGAGAAGGGAAAGAGATTCAAGAAACTTCATATGATAGTCCACGTTTTTTAAGAAGAGAAAGAAATTCATAAAATGCATATGAGAGTCAACATATTTGGAGAAAGGAAAGAAATTCCATAAAATGCATATGGTAGTCCACATTTTTGTGAGAAAGTAAAGAAATTTTAGAAAATGAATATGATAGTCCACATTTTTGGAGAAGGGAAAGAAATTCCAGAAATTGCATATGATAGTCCACGTTTTTTGGAGAACATAAAGAAATTCAGAAATTGCATATGATAGTCCACGTTTATGGAGAAAAGAAAGAAATTTCAGAAAATGCATATGATAGTCCACGTTTTTGGAGAAGGGAAAAAAATTCCTGAAATTGCATATGATAGTCCACAATTTTGGAGAAGAGAAAGAAATTCAGAAATTGTCCATGTATTTAGAGAAGAGAAAGAAATTTCAGAAATTGCAAATGATAGTACACATTTCTGAGAAGGGAAATTGCATATGATATTCCACGTTTTTGGAGAAGGGAAAGAAATTCTAGAAATTGCATATGAGAGTCCACGTTTTTGTGAGAAGGTAAATAAATTTCATTGGATAGACCATGTTTTTTTGAAAAGGGAAAGAAATTCCTAATACTGCATATGATTGACCATATTTTTTGAGCAGGGACAAAAATTCCTTAAATTGTATATGATTGTCCAAGTTTTTGGAGGAGTGGAAGAAATTCCATAAATTACATATGATATACCACATTTTATGAGAAGAGAAAGAAATTTAAGAAAATGCATATAATACTCCACGTTTTTGGAGTAGAGAAAGAAACTTCAGAAACTGTATATGATAGTACACTTTCTTGGAGAAGGGAAAGAAATTCGATATATTGCATATGATATTCCTTGTTTTTGGAGAAGGGCAAGAAATTCCAGAAATTGCATATGATAGTCCACGTTTTTGTAGAAGGGAAAGAAATTGCAGAAATTGCATATGATAGTCAACATTTTTGGAGAAGAGAAAGAAATTCTAAATTTGCATATGATAGTCCATGTTTTTGGAGAAGAGAAAGGAATTTTATAAATTGTATATGATAGTCCACGTTTTTGAGGAAGGGAAAGAAATTCCAGAAATTGCATATGATAGTCCATGATTTTGTGAGAATGGAAAGAGATTATAGAAATTGCATATGATAGCCCACATTTTTGGAGAAGGGAAAGAGATTCCTGAAATTGCATATGATAGTCCACAATTTTTTGAGAAAGTAAAGAAATTTTAGAAAATGAATATGATAGTCCAAATTTTTGGAGAAAGGAAAGAATTTCCAGAAATTGCATATGATAGTCCACGTTTTTGGAGAAGGGCAAGAAATTCCAGAAATTGCATAGGATAGTCCACGTTTTTGGAGAAGGGAAAGAAATTCCAGAAATTGCATATGATTGTCCACGTTTTTGGAGAAGGGAAAGAAATTTAGAAAATGCATATGATAGTCCACGTTTTTGGAGAAGGGAAAAAATTCTTGAAATTGCATATGATAGTCCACGTTTTTGTGAGAAAGTATTGAAATTTTAGAAAATGAATATAATAGTCCACATTTTGGGAGAAGGGAAAGGGATTCCAAAAAGTGCATATGATAGTCCACATTTTTGGAGAAGGGAAAGAAATTCCAGAAATTGCATATGATTGTCCAAATTTTTGGAGAAGGGAAAGAGATTCCTGAAATTTCATATGATATAGTCCACGTTTTTTGAGAAGAGAAAGAAATTCATAAAATGCATATGATTGTCCACATTTTTGGAGAAAGGAAAGAAATTCCAGAAATTGCATATGGTAGTCCACGTTTGTGAGAAAGTATTGAAATTTTAGAAAATGAATATAATAGTCCACATTTCTGGAGAAGGGAAAGAGATTCTAGAAATTGCATATGAAAGTCCACATTTTTGGAGAAGGGAAAGAAATTGCAGAAATTGCATATGATAGTCAACGTTTTTGGAGAAGAGAAAGAAATTCTAAATTTGCATATGATAGTCCATGTTTTTGGAGAAGAGAAAGAAATTTTATAAATTGTATATGATAGTCCACGTTTTTGGAGAAGGGAAAGAAATTCCAGAAATTGCATATGATAGTCCATGATTTTGTGAGAATGGAAAGAGATTACAGAAATTGCATATGATAGCCCACATTTTTGGAGAAGGGAAAGAGATTCCTGAAATTGCATATGATAGTCCACGTTTTTTGAGAAGAGAAGGAAATTCATAAAATGCACATCATAGTCCACATTTTTGGAGAAGGGAAAGAGATTCCAGAAATTGCATATGATAGTCCACAGTTTTGTGAGAAAGTAAAGAAATTTTAGAAAATTAATATGATAGTCCACATTTTTGGAGAAAGGAAAGAAATTCCTGAAATTGCATATGATAGTCCACGTTTTTTGGAGAAGGGAAAGAAATTCCAAAAATTGCATATGATTGTCCACGTTTTTGGAGAAGGGAAAGAAATTTAGAAAATGCATATGATAGTCCACGTTTTTGGAGAAGGGAAAAAATTCCTGAAATTGCATATGATAGTCCACGTTTTTGTGAGGAAGTATTGAAATTTTAGAAAATGAATATAATAGTCCAC